>NC_092111.1:27684707-27899707 GCF_045679555.1 Salvelinus alpinus | reverse complement strand
AGATTTGTCAGTATAACCAACTATTGATAGTTGAATCGATTTAGTTTTTAGTAGAGATAACTAGCCTCCATTTTTAAATGACTTCATAATTTCAATTAGACTACAGATATAGTGCATTGACTAAACAACCCTAACAGTGAAGCAATAGAGATGTCATTAGTGAACATTATGCTTCACTCTATCTCTTGCTCATGTGTGAGTTATTATCCAGTTTAGAAAACTGTCAGTGCACTCAGTAATGTCCGCCAACCAACAGAGCACTTTAACCACAATGACATTCTCAGTAATGTTAGCTAACCAACAGAACACTTCAACTACAATGACATTCTCAGTAATGTTAGCTAACCAACAGAACACTTCAACTACAATGACATTCTCAGTAATGTCAGTCAACCAACAGAGCACTTTAACCACAATGACATTCTCAGTAATGTTAGCTAACCAACAGAACACTTCAACTACAATGACATTCTCAGTAATGTCAGTCAACCAACAGAACACTTAAACTACAATGACATTCTCAGTAATGTTAGCTAACCAACAGAACACTTCAACTACAATGACATTCTCAGTAATGTCAGTCAACCAACAGAACACTTTAACCACAATGACATTCTCAGTAATGTCAGCCAACCAACAGAACACTTTAACCACAATGATATTCCCAGTAATATCAGCCAACCAACAGAGCACTTTAACCACAATGACATTCTCAGTAATGTCAGTCAACCAACAGAGCACTTTAACTACAATGACATTCTCAGTAATGTCAGTCAACCAACAGAACACTTTAACTACCATGACATTCTCAGTAATGATTACAGAATTGTTGTTGTTTCTTTAGATGTGCTTGTTTATCTACTTCCGTTGATTGCACTAACTGAAGTCACTCAGGATAAAAGCTTCTGTTAACCCTTGAGTGGTGTTGATGTTTTTGTTATTCACCCAATGTTCACCGGTCTGATGGACCCGCAACATTATTGGGTTTTCAAAACAATACATCCATAACAATTTTCGTAAAAATACTTAATACTTAGATGTGGACTTATATCAAGTACAAGCAATACAGACAGCATACATGGTTCGTTTTTGCCATTTACCTCTGCTATTGTAACGGTGGTCCTCCTCCTCTTCAACCGAAAAGGAGGAGTATTGAGGGAACCAAGGCGCAGCGGGTTGTGAACACATAATATTTATTAAAGACAAGACGAAAACACGAACTTCACTATAAACTAACAAAACAACAAACGGAGTAGACAGACCTGAACGACGAACTTACATTAAACACGAGAACGCACGAACAGGGAAAATAGCCTACACATAAAAATGACGATGAACAACACAAACCGAACAGTCCCGTATGGTGCGACAAACACTGACACAGGAGACAACCACCCACAACGAACACTGTGAAACAACCTACCTAAATATGACTCTCAATTAGAGGAACGCCAAACACCTGCCTCTAATTGAGAGCCATACCAGGCAACCCTTAAACCAACATAGAAACAGACAACATAGAATGCCCACCCAAACTCACGTCCTGACCAACTAACACATACAACAAACTAACAGAAATAGGTCAGGAACGTGACATAACCCCCCCCTTAAGGTGCGAACTCCGGGCGCACCAGCACAAAGTCTAGGGGAGGGTCTGGGTGGGCATCTGACCACGGTGGTGGCCCAGGCTCCGGACGAGGTCCCCACCCCACCATAGTCAATCCCAGCTTAAGTTTACCCCTTATCATGACCACCCTCTTATTTCCCCCACCTAATTTAAGGGGCAACACCAAGATAAAGGACAGCTCCGGGACAAGGTAGCTCAGGACCGAGAAATAGCTCAGGACAGAGGGATAGCTCAGGATAGAGAGGTAGCTCAGGATAAAGAGGTAGCTTAGGATAGAGGGGCAACTCCGGACTGAAGGGCAGCTCCGGACAGAGAGACAGCTCTGGACTGAGGGGCAGTTCTGGATTATTAGCCGCTTCTGGCTGAGGGGCAGCTCATGGCTGACTGACGGCTCTGGACACTCATGGCCGGCTGACGGCTCTGGACGCTCATGGCAGGCTGACGGCTCTGGACGCTCATGGCTGGCTGACGGCTCTGGACGCTCATGGCTGGCTGACGGCTCTGGACGGTCATGGCTCGCTGACGGCTCTGGACGGTCATGGCTCGCTGACGGCTCTGGCAGATCCTGTCTGGTTGGCGGCTCTGGCAGATCCTGTCTGGTTGGCGGCTCTGGCAGATCCTGTCTGGTTGGCGGCTCTGGCAGATCCTGTCTGGTTGGCGGCTCTGGCAGATCCTGTCTGACGAATGGCTCTAGCGGCTCCTGACTGACTATCGGCTCTGACGGCTCGGGACAGACGGGCGGCTCTAATGGCTCGGGACAGACGGATGGCTCAGATGGCGCTGGGGAGACGGATGGCTCAGACGGCGCTGGGGAGACGGATGGCTCAGACGGCGCTGGGGAGACGGATGGCTCAGATGGCGCTGAGGAGACGGATGGCTCAGATGGCGCTGCGGAGACGGATGGCTCAGACTGATCCTGTCTAGCGGAAGGCTTTGGCTGCTCCTGTCTGGCGGAAGGCTCTAGCGGCTCCTGTCTGGCGGAAGGCTCTAGCGGCTCCAGTCTGGCGGAAGGCTCTGTAGGCTCATGGCAGACGGGCGGCTTTGCAGGCTCATGGCAGACGGGCGGCTTTGAAGGCTCAATACAGACGGGCAGTTCATGCGGCGCTTGGCAGACGGACAGTTCAGGCGCCGTTGGGCAGACGGCAGACTCTGGCCGGCTGAGACGCACTGTAGGCCTGGTACGTGGTGCCGGAACTGGAGGCACCGGACTGGAGACACGCACTTCAAGCCTAGTGCGAGGAGCAGGGACAGGGCACACTGACCTCTCAAAGCGCACTATAGGCCTGGTGCGTGGTACCGGCACTGGTGGTACCGGGCTAAGGGCACGCACCTCAGGGCGAGTGCGGGGAGAAGGAACAGTGTGTACAGGACTCTGGAGACGCACAGGTGGCTTAGTGCGTGGTGCCGGAACTGGAGGCACCGAACTGGATACACGCACCATAGGAAGAGTGCGTGGAGGAGGAACAGGGCTCTGGAAACGCACTGGAAGCCTGGTGCGTGGTGTAGGCACTGGTGGTACTGGGCTAGGGCGGGGAGGTAGCGCCGGAAATACCGGACCGTGCAGGCGTACTGGCTCTCTTGAGCATTGAGCCTGCCCAACCTTACCTGGTTGAATGCTCCCGGTCGCCCGACCAGTGCGGGGAGGTGGAATAACCCGCACCGGGCTATGTAGGCGAACCGGGGAAACCATGCGTAAGGCAGGTGCCATGTATGCCGGCCCGAGGAGACGCACTGGAGACCAGAAGCGTTGAGCCGGCCTCATGACACCTGGCTCAATGCCCAATCTAGCCCTACCAGTGCGGGGAGGTGGAATAACCCGCACCGGGCTATGCACACGTACAGGAGACACCCTGCGCTCTACTGCGTAACACGGTGTCTGCCCGTACTCCCGCTCTCCACGGTTAGCCTGAGAAGTGGGCGCAGGTCTCCTACCTGCCCTTGGCCCACTACCTCTTATCCCCCCCCCAATACATTTTTGTGTGTTACTCACGGGCTTTTCGGGCTTCCGTGCAAGACGCGTCCCCTCATAACGCCGGTTCCTCTCTCTCTTTTCATCCGCTCTCCGAACTGCCTCCTTCTGTTCCCATGGACGGTGATTCACTTTAGCCCATGGTCCTTCTCCGTTAAATACTTGCTCCCAACTCCACAAGTCCTGTATACTTTCCCGTTGCTCGACATTACGCTGCTTGGTTCTGGATTGGTGGGTGGTTCTGTAACGGTGGTCCTCCTCCTCTTCAACCGAAAAGGAGGAGTATTGAGGGAACCAAGGCGCAGCGGGTTGTGAACACATAATATTTATTAAAGACAAGACGAAAACACGAACTTCACTATAAACTAACAAAACAACAAACGGAGTAGACAGACCTGAACGACGAACTTACATTAAACACGAGAACGCACGAACAGGGAAAATAGCCTACACATAAAAATGACGATGAACAACACAAACCGAACAGTCCCGTATGGTGCGACAAACACTGACACAGGAGACAACCACCCACAACGAACACTGTGAAACAACCTACCTAAATATGACTCTCAATTAGAGGAACGCCAAACACCTGCCTCTAATTGAGAGCCATACCAGGCAACCCTTAAACCAACATAGAAACAGACAACATAGAATGCCCACCCAAACTCACGTCCTGACCAACTAACACATACAACAAACTAACAGAAATAGGTCAGGAACGTGACAGCTATATCACACTTATCAATAAAAGCGCTATTTTATTCATTAAATGTGATTTTTGTAAACAAATATCTGTTATAATCAAGAAACGGGTGGAATAAATCATGTTTATCTTGAAGAAATATAAATGAAACAAGGTTTGTTTTCATCACTTTTGATGTTTATTGCTTTGAACTGAACAAATTGGAAGGACACATTTTACATACGGTATTTTATGGAAATGATAAATGAGCCCCATTGAACACAATTTAAGGCCGGTCTACACACAACAATAGGGACAGAATTTTACTGTGTTCCATTTGTATTTCTTGAACTTGATGCATGTGTACTGTGTCTTCCTGTCCTTCTTGGGTCCAAACACATTGCAGTGCTTCTTCTTGTTGCTACCAGCTGCAATCTAGAATGATTAAAACACCTAGTTCAAGAATTTTACGAACATCTCACTCACTGACATACAGTTGAAGTCGGGAGGTTACATACACCTTAGCCAACCTCATTTAAACTCAGTTTTTCACAATTCCTGACATTTAATCCTAATAAAAATTCCCTGTCGGAGGTCATTTAGGATCACCACATTATTTTAAGACTGTGAAATGTCAGAATAATAATAGAGAGAATGATTTATTTCAGCTTTTATTTCTTTCATCACATTCCCAGTGGGTCAGAAGTGTACTTACACTCAAATGGTATTTGGTAGCATTGCCTTTAAATTGTATAACCTGGGTCAAATGTTTCGGTTAGCCTTCCACAAGCTTCCCACAATAAGTTGGGTGAATTTTGTCCCATTCCTCCTGACAGAGCTGGTGTAAGTGAGTCAGGTTTGTAGGCCTCCTTGCTCGCACATGCTTTTTCAGTTCTGCCCACAAATGTTCTATATTATTGATTCAGGGCTTTGTTGTTGGCCCAATATATCCACATAATTTCCCTTCCACTGTGATGCAATGTATTTTGTGAAGTGCACCAGTCCCTCCTGCAGCAAAGCACCCCCACAACATGATGCTACCACCCCCGTGCTTCACGGTTGGGATGGTGTTCTTCGGCTTGCAAGTATCCCCCTTTTTCCTCCAAACATAACGATGGTCATTATGGCCAAACAGTTCTATTTTTGTTTCATCAGACCAGAGGACATTTTTCCAAAAAGTATGATCTTGTACTTTGCAGTTGCAAACCGTAGTCTGGCTTTTTTATGGCGGTTCTGGAGCAGTGGCTTCTTCCTTGCTGAGCGGCCTTTCAGGTTATGTCGATGTAGGACTAATTTTTCTGTTGATATAGATACTTTTGTACCTGTTTCCTCCAGCATCTTCACAAGGTCCTAAGCTGTTGTTCTGGGATTGATTTGCACTTTTTGCACCAAACTACGTTCATCTCTAGGAGACAGAACACGTCTCCATCCTGAGTGGTATGACGGCTGCGTGGTCCCATGGTGTTTATACTTGCGTACTATTGTTTGTACAGATGAACGTGGTACCTTCAGGTGTTTGGAAATTGCTCCCGAGAATGAACCAGACTTGTAGAGGTCTACAATTATTTTTCTGAGGTCTTGGCTGATTTCTTTTGATTTTCCCATGATGTCAAGCAAAGAGGCACTGGGTTTGAAGGTAGGCCTTGAAATACATCCACAGGTACACCTCCAATTGACTCAAATGATGTCAATTAGCCTATCAGAAGCTGGGGACACCAGAGTGGAGCTACAGCTCTCACTCGTCCTGCTTTATGTGACGGACACGGGAGTCAAGGAGCGATTTATCCGGTTTGAAGATGTGACAAGCGGCAAGCGAGCTGATGACATTGCCGCTCTTATTTTCCGTTTCTTGGAGGAAAATGAATGTAGTCTGGATAAAGTTGTGGCACAGTGTTTTGATGGCGCAGCAGTCATGGCATCTGGACTCAATGGGGTGCAGGCTAAAGTTAAGGAGAGGGCACCGATGGCCTTATTCATTCACTGCTATGCACATCGACTAAATTTAGTACTGACTCAAGGAGCCTCAAAGCTTAAAGAATGCAAGGTCTTCTTTGCCAACCTCAATGGCCTTGCAGCATTTTTCTCACGATCCCCTAAGCGCACGCAACTGTCTAATAATCAGTCTTTGGTGAGTAGGCATACAATGCATGTTATTTTTTATTAAATGTGTATGTATGTTTCGCATTTTATTTCGTTAATATTAAATAGCCTATATATTAACAAAATAAAATGGCAAATAGCCTATGTTGCAAATTATTTGTTTTCTTTTATTTTCAGTGAATAGTTATGTGTCTTTATCATCACGGTGAAACTGCTTTGGGTGCGACAATGCGCTGTTTAGTGAACACACTGTATTTATTTTTTGGGGGACTTAAAGCTCAAAGTTTGTGGACCAGAAATGGATAGAAGAAGAATATTAATATAACTCTGTTGCACTCGACTATGTTCTTGCCTATTAGTTGAACTGTACTGTATTGTACTCTTCCCCTGCAATTCTCTGAAAAAAATGTCAATTTCAAGGTGACGCAACGCCTGGTTATACTGCGTTTCTGTCTAAATGTATAGTGTCTAGAGCCATGGCATCTAAATGATGGTAATAACAGGTGGATTAATTCGGGTGGGACTGTGTAGGACCTCACTGAAGGCCCAGGCGCCAGGCCCACGGCACGCTACTGGTATGTGGGTATTTTAAAATGCACAGATGTGTCCAGTGGTGTAGTGGAGGGTATACACAGGTATACTCCGTATACCCACTTATTTTTGCATGGGCATTGCATATACTTACTTCTTAATCCCCAAGATGAATATAAAGTAGTGTAGGCAAGGTATACACCGTATCAATTAATAAGGCTGATGGAACAGATCAGAATGTTTAACTTAAAATGTTGATACACTTTTATTTCTTCACATTTTATGCGCACCACACATACGAGCGGTTTCATGGACAGAGATGGAAATACATTTGACATTTAGAAAGAGCGGACATCTGAAGAGCTAACAACTATTTTGCTAACTCCATCTCATGTGCTACAGTAACACATCTAACCAAACAGTGCAAGGCGCTTGGACACTGGAATTAAAGGGTTACTACACACAACAACAAAAAACATTCTTAGATTTTTCCCAGGCTTCAAAAGTGGTCTCCTGATATGGTTTAAAAATTGTTATGGAGGTAGAAACATCACATTTTGTTGTTTTTCTTTTAAAAAAGAGTGACTTTAAAAGACATTCAGGTTTTGGCTCTTATCTCTTTCAATAGTAGGCCTACAATTAGCAGGGTGTCACCACCACAGTGTCCTGGCTCCCCTGTCTGTCATGGTGTCACCACCACAGTGTTCTGGCTCCCCTGTCTGTCATGGTGTCACCACCACAGTGTTCTGACTCCCTTGTCTGTCATGGTGTCACCACCACAGTGTCCTGGCTTCCATGTCTGTCATGGTGTCACCACCACAGTGTCCTGGCTCCCCTGTCTGTCATGGTGTCACCACCACAGTGTTCTGGCTCCCCTGTCTGTCATGGTGTCACCACCACAGTGTTCTGACTCCCTTGTCTGTCATGGTGTCACCACCACAGTGTCCTGGCTTCCATGTCTGTCATGGTGTCACCACCACAGTGTCCTGGCTCCCCTGTCTGTCATGGTGTCACCACCACAGTGTCCTGGCTTCCCAGTCTGTCAGTGTGTCATCACCACAGTTTCCTGGCTTCCCTGTCTGTCATGGTGTCACCACCACAGTGTCCTGGCTCCCCTGTCTGTCATGGTGTCACCACCACAGTGTCCTGGCTTCCCAGTCTGTCAGGGTGTCATCACCACAGTGTCCTGGCTCCCCTATCTGTTGTGGTGTCCCCACCACAGTGGTCTTGTTCCCCTGTTTGTAATGGTATCACCATCACAGTGTCCTGGCTCCCCTGTCTGTTGTGGTGTCACCACCACAGTGTCCTGGCTTCCCAGTCTGTCAGGGTGTCATCACCACAGTGTCCTGGCTCCCCTATCTGTTGTGGTGTCCCCACCACAGTGGTCTTGTTCCCCTGTTTGTAATGGTATCACCACCACAGTGTCCTGGCTGCCCTGTCTGTTGTGGTGTCACCACCACAGTGTCCTGGCTTCCCAGTCAGTCAGGGTGTCATCACCACAGTGTCCTGGCTCCCCTATTTGTTGTGGTGTCCCCACCACAGTGGTCTTGTTCCCCTGTTTGTCAGGTGTCATCACCACAGTGTCCTGGTTCCCCTCTCTGTTGTGGTGTCCCCACCACAGTGGTCTTGTTCCCCTGTTTGTCATGGTATCACCACCACAGTGTCCTGGCTTCCCAGTCTGTCAGGGTGTCATCAACACAGTGTCCTGGCTCCCCTCTCTGTCAGGGTGTCAGCACCACATTGCATTACTGAGCTCATCAGCATGATGGAACCAGCTTCTTAAATTCTCTTTACAGCATACTGGGTGTGTGTCACTTTTTTACATGCCAAAGGGACATCATTGCCCAGAGCTGTCCTACAGTCCTGCCCATTCCAGGGCAGACTGGATCAAATAGATCAACAGAAACAGTTAGACAATGTTTAGGGAGAAAGGGAGAGAGAGTAATGCTTCCACCGCAAAATCACATATGGATAGTGAGTGTTAGGGGGGCACTGGGAGTGTGTATGAGTGTTTAGGGAAGGAAATGTATCCTTCAACAGTGTGATCAAATTAAGATCCTAAATCTGTACGTGTGTACATATAGTGTGTATGAGTGTATGTTTGGTCTTTCTATGCATTATGTCTGCATATCAGTGGTGAAACGTAACTATAGGACCCAGGCCTTAAAAGGGGCAAAACTCTTCCAATACGTTGTATCAAACTAGAAAAAAAACAGAAAACACAACATTACTTCATGCACTCAGACATGATACATTTTGAAGTCGGACCATTCTAGTTCTAGTGAAGGAAGAGCAATGCTTGCTGATGACATTATGAATTAATCAAACTGGCCTGGCCTTGCTTCGGGCTGCCTCAGACAGAGACAAAACCGGCACGGACACAACATGACACACAGAGTAGAATAATGTGACAAGCAAAACAAAAAAACACACTATGTACACAACCTATGGTAGACTAACACCACTATCACACTGTCACCAATAGCAACAACAACAGTGTCACATCAACGGTGACAGGCTCGTGGTGCTGAAAGGACAGTAACCGTAATACCTGTGCACGTAATACCCGTGCATGATGCTGAAGGAGAGACAGTTTTGGTAAATAGACACTGCTGATAGACAGCAGTCACATCAAATAATGTTAAAAAATAAGCAGATCATTCACTCCCGTAAGCCCCATGAAATCAGAACAATAATAAAGCACAGCCATTTAATTTCCTAAATGAAATGAACAAACCTTAACAAAGATATTCCCATTGCAAATATATTTGTTCATGTTTATGACACTAACCGGTGATCTAAAGTTTTAATTGCAACAATGTTTCACAGTCATTATTTCCAAAGAGATAGCTAGCACGCGACCTGCAACAAAAAAGTGTGCCACTCACCAGATTATGATAATTTGTAAACAAAGTTTGAAAGAAGTTTGAAAGTTAATCTTGAAAAGGGTAAAGCTAACAGATTAGCAACAACATCCACCTTGAAGTTGATAACAGCATAGTGTGTCGCCATTGTCACACTACTACAACACAAGCTAGCTAATGTTTCTAGCGCTAGCGTGGGAAAACTACTGCCTAAGCCACTGATTATTTAATCTTGAGCTCTCAGTAGTAACGTGTCCAGGCCTTCGAGAAAGCCTAGACATGTCACTTTTTTTTTAACCCATAAGAGTTTAAGCCCTGTCTAAGCCGGTCGGGGGAGGAGGGGGGATTGTCATACCAAGGGTAATTTTGCTATTTGATTTTGAATGTTAAGACCCCTTTGAAATATGAACAAAATAATATATATACATATTTGATTAAATGTTTATTTTTTGCTATTTGATTTTGAATGTTAAGACCCATTGAAGTATGAATAAAAATATAGAATATATATATATATATATATATATATATATATATATATATATATATATATATATACATATTTGATTACGTGTTTTTCTTTGGCCTTACTGCTCTTAGCCCATACAAACATATTGAAAAACAGATTTACAACAGATAGTACCCCAAAAATAATCTAAAGAAAGTTAGTTCTGAAGTGTCTGTCCTCTATCTGAGATATATAAGAAAGATCAGGAAACATATATATATATATATATACAGTATATATTGATGGCACTAAACAGTCTCCATATATGTATAATTTCAGACGAGTCCCAGGATGCTCTTGGGGGTCATAGAGCAAAACGGAGAACATCAACAGACGATTTTGTGAGAAGACCAATTTTTGGGATGTCTCATGTAGTGCTGTGGTGGTCATGACATTTTTTCAGCCGGTGATTGTCAAGCAAATAACTGCCCGTCTCGTGGTAGTTGACCGTTAATTAACATAAACACATTTAGCATCTCCTGGCTTCCACTCACTGATGCAGACCATTGGAACATCTACATTTTAAAAAGTCAACTAAACCATGTAATATTGCCTACACCATCGCAATAAATCTATTATTTATATTTAGACAGGTCTAAAGAAACATGATATGAAGAAAATGTTGTCTATTTCAGAAGAACAGAATAGCATACTCTGAGTTGTTATGTTAGGCCCATATCTGGTTATGCCATATGCCTGTGGGCTACACTAGTTCATTTAGCAGACAAGATTAGCTTAAAATTCAGGGGCATTGTTTTATATTATTTAATAGCATGAAGAATACAGTTGAACATAGCTGAATAAAATAGAAAGGATATTTTCTCCAAACGATTTGAGGGATTTCGCACGTGTTTATTCTGTGTTGAGCGATTAACAAAGAAACAGGTACTCCTATGTGCTTAATTTAGAGTTGTTTTTGTAACTAGTTAGTGATACAAACGTTGGGCTATAAGTTTAGATTTTTAATACCTTCTAAGTTGCATGAAGGCATGACCTTTGCTTAGTTTTTTTGCACAGGCTGTACACACTCCATCAGTCTCTCATTCACAATTTGACAAGCACTTGATAATGCCTTCAATTTTCCGGCAGCATCCACTTTGCCTGGCCGTAATGTCCCCTAAAAAAATCCATGTCTTTTGCGGCCAGCGGCCTTTGTGCCATTGAGCTGATTATAATAATTATAATTCCAAAAGCACTTCTCACTCAAATGGCTCTCCATCATGTGATCGGGGCATTCCCACAGGCTACAAGTGAAGAGAGACACATTGGGGACGCAACTGCCTGCATCCTTATCCAATTCCCAGATGCATATTGAAGATACTGGAAGAGCTGTACATATTTACTTTTCATCAGCCAACGAGATGAATAGGTCTAACGAACAGCCAAAGCACTAGCCTATGTCAATCTACTTTCACCATAGCACAAAAGTTGACCTATTCTGTGTGAGAAATACATATTTCAAACATAGTCTCGGACAGTTGTGGGATGAGATAGATCCCAAATTAATACAACCTCTAGCATCAAAAACGTTTTAAGCAATGAGGTTGACACAACAGATCAGAATGTTTTGCTTTCTTAGGGCTAGGCCCCTTTTTTCTCAATTTCCGATGAACTGACTGACGTGCCCAAAGTAAACTGCCTGTTGCTCAGGCCCTGAAGCCCTAACCCCTAACCCCTAACCCTTACCCTAACCCTAACCCTAAACCTGACCCATAACGCTAAGCATATCTCCAGTCCATCAGACTGATAAACAGTCACCACTAGCCGGCCTCCGCCCAGTCCCCTGCCTTGAACGATAGTCAGTGTTACTAGCCGGCTACCACCCGATACTCTACCCTTCACCTTAGAGACTGCTGTCTTAAAATGTTGAAAAACTATGAAGCTATTTCTTCACATTATAAGTGCAGCAATGTGCACATGGCATTTGGTTATAAGCGCAAATGGTCCATTAGCAGGAAAACGCCATTCTCAAAAGTGACAGTAAATGCGATTATCCATGTAATGCTTTTATTATGAAGGTGCATTTTTATGGTGAAAATTATCTTCCCAAAACTTGAAACTCACCTGCTGCGTAAGAATGCCAGTTTAGAAATATTACACAGCATGAGCTCATGGGCTATCATGAAATATTTGTTTCGATTTTCGAATACATTTTCATTGATGTCAGAGTGATTAAAGGGACAATAGAGTGCTGTGTGCCAGGCAGTTAGCAAGTTTGGTAGGCTACTAATGACCATCAGCAACATCAGAGCTTGGAGAAGCCTAATTACCGACTAAACGGTCACATGGAATTTGACTGCCATCATGACTCGTGACCACCGGTGTGGCGGTAATACGGTCACTGTAAGAGCCCTAGTAACACGGTCTAAAAAACACAGCTCTAGGTCTGTCACCTTTCATTGCAGATGCAGAAGTGCAACATAGACGGATGCAGTAGATTGAGGTAAATCCAATGCAAAAAAAACAGATATCTCTAACTTAAATTTACATATTAATATGTGGATTTTTTATTATTCTAATTAGATTTTTTCTAGGGCGAAGACATCAACCTTAGGGGTTTAAACGGTCCCACCCATTGCAAGTCAAAATATGATAGGTTCATTCCACTGTCACTCCAAAAATCTGCGTCATCAGGCAAAAGCGGGGAGGGAGTAGCGCCATTCTCAAATCGAACAGTAATCTGTGCCCTCTATAATTGTGTCTCTCTCATGGTGAATTGTCTAGAAACATACAACATCTCTTTCAATAAAATAAATGTTCGAATTTCAGAACCATTTTTCATTGGAAAGGCAGATGAAGCATTTTTATTAAAAGCATCACTTTTACATGGGAAAACACAGAATCCTACAAATTACTACTTATGCTTAATCACGTCACTGTTTTGAAGCGACTTTGCCATGGGCTTTGAACGGTGCACCTGGCTCACGCCCGAGAGTTAGCCCGGTTCCAAATCGAATGCAATCCACTTTCAGCCAATGCAAAACACGCCTACACAAGTGCCAGACGATAATTAATCGAACCCCTTCAATGGCAGAGGCCTTCTGTCCAGCTTCTGAAGACCTAGCCAATGGCTGGCTGAACTAGCTAGATTTTCCCACCCAGAGACCAACAAAGAAAAATCCTGATTAGATATGTTTTTCTCTAGGGTATTAACCGTTCTATTTCCAACACAAACTGAAGAGATGAAATCAGACATTTTATACATCCTTAGGCATCTCTGAAGGCCTAGAAGGCCCTCACGGTTCCCCGCTGCTGCATATACATGTACATGTATTATTTGAATCTCATGTTGGAGACACTGATGATGCTACAGTGGGTGTGTAAATGAAATATCATGTATCTCTGTGTAAGCCTCTTTCTTTTCTTCCTCTCTCTGTCGCCTTGCTCTCTCATCCGTGGTGAATCTCAATTGTTTATTCGCCAAAAAGTGCGTGCCTCATTTTTCAACGCCACTCTCTCGTTTTACAGAGTATCAGTGCAGAGCGGTGTTGGCTGACTCGCTGTTTCATTTCATTGGTAGAACATTAACGCTTGTTCCATATTGGATGACACTCTCAATCCAATTTAGTTGGGGTGTTCTACTGTTCTACCCCATGTCGCCTTCTAGCTTGCGGTTAATAGTGCTGCGTGTGTGTGTGTGTTTGTCTGCGTGTGCGTGCGTGCGTGCTCGCAGTTTAATGTGTGTGTGTGTGTGTGTGTGTGTGTGTGTATGTTTGATGTGATTAGCTCTAGCTGCCTGTTCTCCCAGGACCTGTTCTTCTCTGAGTTGAATTCCTGTGCTAATGTGTTTGGCGTGATTGCCATAGTTAAGAGTCAAGCTAGCAGCAGCACTGGTAGTGAAATTAGGTTTCTCTCTAATGATGTGTTGTGAGTGAAAGGTTGTAGTACAAAATGGCTTCCAAGCTCTCATCCACACTAAGGTGGGTGTTGTAGACTGTTGGGCAGTGGTGTAAAGTACTGAAGTAAAAATACTTTAAAGTACTACTTAAGTCGTTTTTTGGGGTATCTGTACTTTACTTTATATTAATATTTTTGAGTACTTTTACTTTTACTTCACTACATTCTTAAAGAAAAATATGTACTTTTTACTCCATACATTTTCCCTGAAACCCAAAGTACTTGTTACATTTTTAATGCTTAGCAGGACAGGAAAATGGTCTAATTCACACACTTATCAAGAGAACATCCCTGGTCATCCCTACTGCCTCTGATCTGGAGGACTCACTAAATGCATACTACATTTGTAAATGATGTCTGAGAGTTGGAGCGTGCCCCTGGCTATCCGTAAATAAATAAAAACTCTAAAATGTGTCCATCTGCTTTGCTTAATATAAAGAATTTGAAATTACTTATACTGGTTCTTGTACTTTTGATACTTACATTTTAGCAATTACATTTACTTTTGATACTTAAGTATATTTAAAACCAAATACTTTTAGACTTTTACGCAAGTAGTTGTTTATGGGGATACTTTCACTTTTACTTTTTTCTATTAAGGTATCTTTACTTTTACTCAAGTATGACAATTTACTTTTTCCACCACTGCTGTTGAGATGGTGAGACTCACACATGCAGAAATGCACTCCAGCCAGGTCACTGGAGAGCCACGTCGGGAGAAGCCTTCAAAACGGCCACTAGAGCACCATCTCCAAGGGTTGTGTGTTCAATCCCAGTGCTAGGCACTCATTTTTGTGTCCTTGTTGTTTTAACCCTAACCCAAACCTTAGCCCTTACCTTAACCATTCAGAATGAACGCCTAAACATTATGTTTGAACTCTAACCCAAACCTTAGCCCTTACCTTAACCATTTAGAATGAACGCCTAAACATTATGTTTGAACTCTAACCCAAACCTTAGCCCTTACCTTAACCATTCAGAATTAATGCCTAAATTTAAGCATTGAAATTTGACGTTTACCCCCCCCCCCCAACAGCCATTTCAGATCCCTTTAGGTGGACAGGGGGCGATTATGTCTTAACGATACAAAAAAGATCACAACACCACCACCCCAAACAAGAACAAGGAGGATTAAAAACAAATGGTTTCTCTACAGGAGCCCAAGAGCTCAATTTAGCGTGATCTTCTTTTGATTAAAGGAATGACTAACACTTTGAGTCCCTGGACATTCATTGTTAATGTGAGGTCTGAGGTTGTTGCTAGGAGGCTTGTTTTGATTACAATCCCATTTCAATTTCTTCTTCTTCTTCTTCCCTCTCAAGCACTCTCCAGCTTTCCAAGTAGGGCTTTTCTGGTCATCCAGGGATTTGAAAACTGTCGCATAGAACAAAGCACAACACAGCTCCATTTGATGGCAAATTAATATTTTGACAAGATCAAATCGAGCAATTGCTGTAAATCCACTGATCCACTTTGGTCCCCATGGTGTCAGTTGTATTTTGGTCTGCCTCAGGCCGAGCCCAGAGCTCGTCCGTAATAAGAAATACCAAGCAGCCTCCGCTTCAACCCAAAGGTGACCAAAGGGATTACATATCAAAATGTTATATTTACATGTTTAGATAAGATATGTTCGTTTAAGGTATATTTATTTATAGTTTTATGAAAAAAAGGGAAATTAATTGAGGTTGTATTTGGATTTGTCTTGACAGTCCCCGACTTGCAAAGGTTAGAAAGAGAAAAGGGTAAAGGAGTGAGTCGGGAAGAGATATTTCTTGTGAATGTAGCACCCGGGCAAAATTGATTTTGGTTTGGGTTGAAGGTTTTATCACAACTTTTAATCTTGCGAGAAAAGGACACATCTAATCAGCTGACTGTTCTGTTGGGATTAGTGGGTTTAACCCCAGCTGATGTCTGTTGAGATCTCTCTCTCTATCCCCCCTCTCTCTATCTCTTTTCTCTCGCTCCCTCTCTCAATATCTCTCTCTCTATCCCCCCTCTCTCTATCTCTTTTCTCTCGCTCCCTCTCTCAATATCTCTCTCTCTATCCCCCCTCTCTCTATCTCTTTTCTCTCGCTCCCTCTCTCAATATCTCTCTCTCTCCATGAAACTATCTTTCTCTTGTTCTTTCTCTCCCTCTCTCAATATCTCTCTGTCCAAGAAATTATCTTTCTCCTGTTCTCTCTCTCCCTCTCTCAATATCTCTCCCTCTCCATGAAATTCTATTTATCTTGTTCTCTCTCTGTATTTTAGATCTGTCGCCAAATCTCTTTCTTAATTTCTTTGTTTCTTTTTTCACAATTTGTTTCCCTTTAGACTCTATCTACTATCTCTCATGTTCTTCCCTTCTCTCTCACTTTCTTTCTGGCTCTTATGCTCTCTCTCGATCCAAAGACTCTAGACTTTAGACTTTAGGTAGCTAATTTTTCCAGTGTGTGTGAAATAAGATTTAAAAGTAATACCTTTAACAAGCATGAAACTGGTCCTCGATGACACTAGCTAATGATTTTGTGGACTCCAAACACCACAAGAGAAACCTCTATACTGCTGTGAGATAGACTATATAGAGACTAGCCATAGAGACAGAGATGGAGTCAATGTGTTTATGCACATTGCGGTGTCCTTGTGGGATTGAAGGAAAGCTCTCTACTCTTGTGTGATAAAGGGGAAAAATTTGAAAAGTGAATACATTCTCTGTTACATCTTCACACACTATATATAGAGGCTATAGATACTTTTGTATGATGGAAAATTGTAATCCAGTTAGTCAAAAATCTGTTCATAGTTTGAGTGGATTAACGCATAATCTGAGTTTGGCCTGGATCAGTGTCATACACAACAATGTTAGGCTTATAGACAGTGTTTCTTTGAACCAACTGCCTGATTCTAGAACAGTGTGGTTTGTTTCTAGTGACTGATTCTAGAAGAAGTGGTTTGGTTCTTGAGTCTGGTTCTAACAGTGTGGTTTGGTTCTAAAACAGAGGTTTGGGTCTAGAGTATGATTCTAGAATATGGTGTTTTGATTCTACAGGCTGGGTCTGGAAAAGAGTGGTCTGGTTCTAGAGTCTGATTCTAGAACACAGTGGTTTGGTTCTAGAGTCTGATTCTAGAACACAGTGGTTTGGTTCTAGGGTCTGATTCTAGAACACAGTGGTTTGGTTCTAGAGTCTGATTCTAGAACACAGTGGTTTGGTTCTAGGGTCTGATTCTAGAACACAGTGGTTTGGTTCTAGAGTCAGATTCTAGAACACAGTGGTTTGGTTCTAGAGTCTGATTCTAGAACACAGTGGTTTGGTTCTAGAGTTGGATTCTAGAACACAGTGGTTTGGTTCTAGAGTCTGATTCTAGAACACAGTGGTTTGGTTCTTGAGTCTAGTTCTATAACAAATTGGTTTCATCCCACAGTCTGGTTCTAGAATATGGTGTTTTGAGTCTAGAGTGGTTCTGGAACCGATTGGTTTGATTCTCTGCCTTGCCATTCAATGCCCTTTCATGCCATCTCTCTTCATCTCTCTCTCTCTGCCCCAGTCTAATGATCTACAGAACTGTATGGGTGGTGGATAAGTCAAGATCCCAGCTGGGGTTGATGTTCAAAGGCAGTATCAGAGAGACGGGATCCAGTGTTATCTCAGCAAGCAAACAATGGCCAAACAACTCCACAGCATCAAAGCACTCTGTCTTATACACCCTTGTCCATTTCCTGAGCTTGAAACAAGCAGCTTGAGATGGATAGAGGCATCAAATTCCTTGTTGTTTCCTTTGCTCAGTGACAACACATGTCAAAGACTGAACATGCCACTGTAGAAAACACTGAAACAGACGCTGCATCAAAAAGGAATGCATGGTGTGTGCGGGCGGGCGCGTGTGTTTATGTGGATGCACGTGTGTGTAGTGCGTGTGTGGTGCGTATATGTGTGAGTTCATGTGTTTGTAAGGATCCTCTTCTTTTAGCAATCTGCTCTGAGACCCACCCCAGGTTCGTATAGTGCTCTGTTCACACAGGCGAGTCTGGATTTTGTGGTTTCATCTTTATTTTAATGGGAATTTCTATCAACCATGCTGAATAATTTTTCTGACTGAACGCGATCCGTTGGCACAAAACCATTTTATATTGTTAAATCTGTGTTTTTCTATTTCAATTAGATTTTCCTGCAGATCAATAGTGGAGTATACATTTCAAGTAGATGCAAAATGAGATACAGGCCAGACAGTCTCCCCACCCACGTGTATGGCATCCAACAATACCAATTATACAGTCTTCCAGTTCAAAGCTTCTCATCTGTTTCAGTGTCTCTCTGTATCATTTGTCTGACTCATACCATGCTCTACAACAGTAAAATGTACATTTAGTGAGGCGTGATGGAGTGGTGATGGGTATTGATAGTGTGAGGCCTGATGGAGTAGTGATGGGCATTGATATTGTGAGGCGTGATGGAGTAGTGATGGGTATTGATAGCGTGAGGCGTGATGGAGTAGTGATGGGCATTGATATTGTGAGGCGTGATGGAGTGGTGATGGGTATTGATAGTGTGAGGCGTGATGGAGTGGTGATGGGTATTGATAGCGTGAGGCGTGATGGAGTAGTGATGGGTATTGATAGCGTACGGCGTGATGGAGTAGTGATGGGTATTGATAGTGTGAGGCGTGATGGAGTAGTGATGGGTATTGATAGTGTGAGGCGTGATGGAGTAGTGATGGGTATTGATAGTGTGAGGCGTGATGGAGTAGTGATGGGTATTGATAGCGTAAGGCGTGATGGAGTAGTGATGGGTATTGATAGTGTGAGGCGTGATGGAGTAGTGATGGGTATTGATAGTGTGAGGCGTGATGGAGTAGTGATGGGTATTGATATTGTGAGGCGTGATGGAATGGTGATGGGTATTGATAGTGTGAGTCGTGATGGAGTAGTGATGGGCATTGATAGTGTGAGTCGTGATAGAGTAGTGATGGATATTGATAGTGTGAGGCATGATGGAGTAGTGATGGGTATTGATAGCGTGAGGCGTGATGGAGTAGTGATGGATGTTGATAGTGTGAGGCGTGATGGGGTAGTGATGGGTATTGATAGTGTGTGGTGTGATGGAGTAGTGATGGGTATTGATAGTGTGAGGCATGATGGAGTAGTGATGGGTATTGATAGTGTGAGGCGTGATGGAGTAGTGATGGGCATTGATATTGTGAGGCGTGATGGAGTAGTGATGGGCATTGATATTGTGAGGCGTGATGGAGTAGTGATGGGCATTGATATTGTGAGGCGTGATGGAGTAGTGATGGGCATTGCTATTGTGAGGCGTGATGGAGTAGCGATGGGCATTGATATTGTGAGGCGTGATGGAGTAGTGATGGGTATTGATATTGTGAGGCGTGATGGAGTGGTGATGGGTATTGATAGCGTGAGGCGTGATGGAGTAGTGATGGGTACTGATAGTGTCAGGCGTGATGGAGTAGTGATGGGTTTTGATAGTGTGAGTCGTGATGGAGTAGTGATGGATATTGATAGTGTGAGGCGTGATGGAGTAGTGATGGGTATTGATAGTGTGAGGCGTGATGGAGTAGTGATGGATATTGATAGTGTGAGGCGTGATGGAGAGGTGATGGGTATTGATATTGTGAAGCGTGATGGAGTAGTGATGGGTTTTGATATTGTGAGGCATGATGGAGTAGTGATGGGTATTGATAGTGTGAGGCATGATGGAGTAGTGATGGATATTGATAGTGTGAGGCTTGATGGAGTAGTGATGGATATTGATAGTTTGAGGCGTGATGGAGAGGTGATGGGTATTGATATTGTGAGGCGTGATGGAGTGGTGATGGATATTGATAGTGTGAGGCGTGATGGAGTAGTGATGGATATTGATAGTGTGAGGCGTGATGGAGAGGTGATGGGTATTGATATTGTGAAGCGTGATGGAGTAGTGATGGGTTTTGATATTGTGAGGCATGATGGAGTAGTGATGGGTATTGATAGTGTGAGGCGTGATGGAGTAGGGATGGATATTGATAGTGTGAGGCGTGATGGAGTGGTGATGGGTATTGATAGTGTGAGGCGTGATGGAGTAGTGATGGGTATTGATAGTGTGAGGCATGATGGAGTAGTGATGGATATTGATAGTGTGAGCCTTGATGGAGTAGTGATGGATATTGATAGTGTGAGGCGTGATGGAGAGGTGATGGGTATTGATATTGTGAGGCGTGATGGAGTAGTGATGGATATTGATAGTGTGAGGCATGATGGAGAGGTGATGGGTATTGATATTGTGAGGCATGGTGATCCTTTCATGGACTCTGTTAAGGAAGAAACCACATGGAAAAAGTGGAAGAAAATTAGGTCCAAAAAACAGATTTTCACCAAGTCAAATGAATGTATTGTTTTAGAGGTTGTATTGTATCTAAATCAAAGTGGATCATTTTAAGATTATGAGGTCCTAAACCTAGCATGAAAGTGCATCCTTGTAACTGTCTGACTACATACCATAGACAAGTAAAATAAATTGAGGGAGATAGAGTTTACCTTTACTATGCTTTGTCTGCCCCTGCGTCCAGGTTGCTCTCTCAGGTCTCTCTCCATGTCCCTCTATCTCTCCACTCTTCCTTTCTCCCATGTCTTTCAATCTCTACCTCTATCTCTCCATACCCGTCTCTCTCAGGTCTCTCTCCATATACCCCTCTCATAGCCAGTACTAATGAGGTGCTGTCCTCCTGGGTCACAACTCTCTTTCTCTCCCCCTGGATAAACATCCATTCACAGAGCAGCCTCGGCCTGATCCTTGACCTATCAGAGAGCACATCAAAGCAGAAAGAAGAAGAGAGGTACGCCCCAGTATGAGAGATGTATCATCATTACAGAGAAAGAAAGGGATGGAGAGATTGAGAGTCTGTATACAAAGATTTCAAGATGTAGAGAGAGAAGGAGCCTGCCTGAACATACAATAGGCGGGAGATTGGAAAGACAAGGCCAGAGGTGGAGGGAAAGAGAGAGGAAAAAAGAGGAGGAGGCAGAGACAGCTATGGAAAGAGAGAGGTAGAACGAGAGACAGTCACTGTAATAGATCTTGTCAAGTGTGATTAGTTGTCTACTCAAAATAGGTCAAAATTCTTCCCCCTCATGTGTCATCTTTATGTCAACATCATAACTCTCCCTGACACTACCGTCATGACTTGGGGAAAATGTTCATTTAAAATGGTAGATTCATTCTGTGTTTTTGACTCTGTCTTTTGTCAGAACTGAAAATGTAGAGGGAGTTCTGTGACTGTGGGATCCAAGTTCTTAGCCCAAAATGTCATTGGGACCTTCCATGTATTGTTCAGACTTGATTAGATGAGCGTTTTATTATTGATGGGCCTCCTCTTTGATTCCACTCTGCTCTTTGACCACATCATGAAAGTGAAAAGTATTATGTGATTGAGAGAGAGTGAGCCATGTTTGAATCATAAGATCAGTACTGTACGAGACTGTACAGTAGGTAGAATAGGCTTGAATGGGACTGACCTCTAGTGACTTTGAAGCCTGCATTACATAAAGAGGAAGTTGTATTATTTATGATATACTTAAATGACCGAATGATTGAGAGTGGTGTAAGAGACCACACATGAACAGAGAGCGGTCAAAGATCGACGACCATTCTCTGCGTTAGTTGATATAGCCTGTTCAGCGTGTGTAGGCTTAGCGGTTCTCCATTGATCTGTCTGCAAGAGATAAGCATACTGTCACACTCTCTCTCTCACACACACGCGTATGCACACACACAAAGTGAGATATAAATATATATATTGCTTGCAGTTCCTACGGCTTCAACTAGATGTCAACAGTCCTGAGAAATAGGTTGAGGTTATTCCTTTGTGTAATGAAGAAATACGGCCATCTTGTAGTCGAGGCACTCCAGGTGTCCTGGACATGCGCATCAATCAAACAGAAGGCATGCTACATATCGTTTTAATCCTGTATTGAACACATATCATCCCGTCTTCAATTTTATCGATTATTAACGTAAAAAAATACCTAAAGTTGTATTACAAAAGTAGTTTGACAGTTTACAGGTAACCTTTGAGATATTTTGTCGTCACGTTTGAGCAAGTTGGAACCGGTGTTTTTCTGGATCAAACACAACAAATAAATGGTCATTTTGGATATATATCGACGGAATTAATCGAACAAAAGGACCATTTGTGATGTTTATGGGACATATTGGAGTGCCAACAACAGAAGCTCGTCAAAGGTAAGGCATGAATTATATTATTATTTCTGCGTTTTGTGTCGCGCCTGCTGGGTTGAAATGTTTTCTCTCTTTTGTTTACTATAAGTGCTATGCTCAGATAATAGCATTGTATGCTTTTGCTGAAAAGCATATTTGAATTCTGACATGTTGGCTGGATTCACAACCAGTGTAGCTTTAATTTGGTATCTTTCATGTGTGATTTAATGAAAGTTTGATTTTATAGTAATTTTCATAGTAATTCATTTTAATTTGGCGCTCTGCATTTTCTCTGGCTTTTTGTCAAGTGATACAGTAGCGTCTTGCCTAAACTCAGATTTTTGGATATAAAAATGAACTTTACCGAACAAAACATACATGTATTGTGTAACATGAAGTCCTATGAGTGTCATCTGATGAAGATTATCAAAGGTTAGTGATACATTTTATCTCTATTTCTGCTTTTTGTTACTGCTCTCTTTAGCTGGAAAAATGGCTGTCTTTTTCTGTGACTTGGCTCATACCTAACATAATCGTTTGGTGTGCTTTCGTCGAAAAACCTTTTTGAAATCGGACACTTTGGCTGGATTTACAACAAGTGTAGCTTTAAAATGGTGTAAAATACTTGTATGCTTGAGGAATTTAAATTATGGGATTTTTGTTGTTTTGAATTTGGCGCCCTGCAGTTTCACTGGCTGTTGACGAGGTGGGACGCTACAGTCCCACATACCCTAGAGAGGTTAAGAATGTGAAATGTCAGAATAATAGTAGTGAGAATTATTTATTTCAGCTTTCATTTCTTTCATCACATTCCCAGTGGGTCAGAAGTTTACATACACTCATTTAGTATTTGGTAGCATTGCCTTTAAATTGTTTAACTTGGGGCAAATGTTTAGGGCAGCTTTCCACAAGCTTCCCACAATAAGTTGGGTGAATTTTGGCCCATTCCTCCGGACAGAGCTGGTGTAACTGAGTCAGTTTTGTAGGCCTCCTTGATCGCACACACTTTTTCAGTTCTGCCCACAAATGTTCTATAGGATTGCGGTCAGGGCTTTGTGATGGCCACTCCAATACTTTTTTTGCCATTTTGCCACAACTTTGGAAGTATGTTTGGGGTCATTGTCCATTTGGAAGATCCATTTGCGACCAAGCTTTAACTTCCTGACTGATGTCTTGAGATGTTACTTCAATATATCCACATAATTTTACTTTCTCATGATGCCATCTATTTTGTGAAGTGCACCAGTCCCTCCTGCAGCAAAGCACCCCCACAACATGATGCTGCCACCCCGTACTTCACAGTTGGGATGGTGTTCTTCGGCTTGCAAGCCTCCCCCTTTTTCCTCCAAACCTAACGATGGTCATTATGGCCAAACAGTTATATTTTCGTTTAATCAGACCAGAGGACATTTCCTCAAAAAGTACGATCTTTGCCCCCATGTGCAGTTGCAAACTGTAGTTTGGCTTTTTTATGGCAGTTTTGGAGCAGTGGCTTCTTCCTTGCTGAGCGGCCTTTCAGGTTATGCCGATATAGGACTTGTTTTACTGTGGATATAGATACTTTTGTACCTGTTTCCTCCAGCATCTTCATAAGGTCCTTTGCTGTTGTTCTGGGATTGATTTGCACTTTTCGAAACCAAAGTAAGTTCATCTCTAGGAGACAGATGCGTCTCCTTCCTGAGCGGTATGACGGCTCCGTTGTCCATGGTGTTAATACTTGCGTTCTATTGATTGTACAGATGACTGTGGTACCTTCAGGCATTTGGAAATTGCTGCCAAGGATGAACCAGCCTTGTGGAGGTCTACAATATTTTGGCTGATTTCTTTTGATTTTCCCATGATGTCAAGCAAAGAGACACTGAGTTTGAAGGTAGACCTTGAAATTCATCCACAGGTACACCTCCAATTGACTCCAATTAAGTGAATTATTCCATCAGAAGCTTCTAAAGCCATGACATCATTTTCTGGAATTTTTCAAGCTGTTTAACGGCACAGTCAACTTAGTGTATGTAAACTTCTGAGCAACTGGAATTGTGATACAATGAATTATAAGTGAAATAATCTATTTGTAAACAATTGTTGGAAAAATTACTTGTGTCATGCACAAAGTAGATGTCCTAACCGACTTGTCAAAACTATAGCTTGTTAAAAAGAAATTTGTGGAGTGGTTGAAAAAACAGTTTTAATAATGACTCCAACCTAAGTGTATGTAAACTTCCGACTTCAACTGCATACATAAAAACCTTCACAACAAATCAAAATTACAAACCACCTACATTCTTGATTTTGGACAAAATTACAATGGTTTCTTACAACCAAGGACTATCAAGAAAAAACATATAGCAAACTAAAACATGCAGAACAAACACACCAGAAATCTAGAAATACCATCCAACCCAATACTGAGTGAGTAATGTTTAGTCTGAATCTACTTCTGAAGCAGTAAAGTAAAAGACAATAACCTCTAGGTAATGTTCTTATATAAAGGTAAGTAAATAAGGTAACTATATTACCAAGCTGCTAAGACAGAACAGACTCGGCTTCAACTTCAATTAGCACTGAAGTGTGAAGTGAGATGTATGAAACCCTTGAGCTCAACAATGGCAGCAGAGTTTCACAGCCTCCCCCACCCAAATGCAGAGGCCTCTGAGGCTCCCTGCTCCCCCTGTGCAGAGGTCATCACAGTACAGTACCCGTTGGGTATTAAAATAACACTGCACAGAATTAGTACAAAAAGAAGCTCCTCAAGGACAATCCAAAAACACTATTTCCTGACTGCTAGAAAGAAGGGAAAGTAAGCAACTTGATTTTCCAAACAGACCTTCACCTGGCATGTCACAGTGCTATAAGAATACTCTACCCCTATGTCAAGAGAGAGGGTATTGGCCCAGGGTGGAATACTAGACATTGAGGACCATGTTACTGACAAAACCTCTGTCAACTTGTACAAGTCTGGAATGCACGGGTGAAGATTATCCTTATTTAGTAAGGACTTATCCTTATGTCATCAGGACTTTTACAGGATCAAAGAGAGAGCACAGCAGGAGAAACTCTCTCTTGGTGATGACTCCCCCATCCTGAGTGAGTATGATCACACCTCATCCTCATACTGCCCTGCAGATGAGCAGCCCCAAGAGGAGAGCCATCCGCCCAGCACTGAACAGACCGAGGTCCCACAACTGCACTGCTCCTCCATTGTTGAGAGAGATAAATTCACAGAGCTGGAGAGAGAGATGGTGGAGCTCAGAGAGCTAGTCCACACACTCCAGGCAGAACAGACCAACAAAACAGACCCGAGCCACAAGCTCAACACCGCAATGGGAGAGCAGGGCACTTCCCAGAGAAGCCAGCAGAACAGCCCACCTCAGACCTGGACCACAACACCACAATGGGACAGACAACACAGGAGCCACAAACCCAAATGGCCCCATACCCTCCTAACTGCCTCCTTGTCAGCTCCCCCTAAAGCCCCCACCCCCCCACCAAACCCTGGCAACACCAGAAATAGGACCCCCCAGAACAGGCCTATGCCCCTTCAGACCCCCACATGCCCTCCGTCCCTGCAGCAAGGACCTCAACATGACAGCCGCACATGTGCCCAGGCCTTGAGCAGAGCAACAGGCCCAACTTCCACCAATACACTTGCCCAAGCCCCATCATGTGACCTAAGAGGTTTGTACAGTATCTAATGCTCAACATGCTATGCTCACACCTACTGTAATGGTCCGAATCTAAAACACACGAGAACAACATTCGACATTATGGAACACAAACTACCAGGTGTGAAACAGGGTAGGGACTCAGGGGCTATGCTAATTTGGTATAGAGCAGACCTAACCCACTCTATTAAATTCATCAAAACAGGAACATTTTACATCTGGCTAGAAATGAATAAGGAACGTATTTCAACAGAGAAAAATGTCCTTGTGTGCAACCTATATCCCCCCACTAGAATCACCATACTTTAACGATGCCAGATTCTCCATCTTAGAGGGGGAGATTAACCATTTCCAGGCCCAGGGACATGTACTAGTCTTTGGCGACCTAAATGCCAGAATTAGACAAGAACCTGACACTCTCAGCACACAGGGGGACAAACACCTACCTGGAGGTGACAGCATTCCCTCCCAATTATGCCCCCCTAGACAAAACTATGTCACAAACACCGACAAATACAGGTCACAACTCCTGGAGCTCTGTCGCATGCTGGGTCAGTCCATAGTCAATAGTAGGCTTTGAAGGGACTCCTATGGTAGGTATTACTGTAGATTGCTATATCACTGATCTTAACCCAGAGTCTCTCAGATCATTCACAGTCAGCCAACTGACTGATCACAGCAAAATAACAGTCTACTTGAACAGAGAAATACTCAATCATGATGCATCAAAGCCAATGGAACTGCATAATATTAAGAAATGCTATATATGGAAGGAAAGTAGTGCATAAACCTACCAAAGAACAATTAGGCAACAACAAATTCAATCCCTTTACATAACTTCCTGGACAAAACATTTCACTGTAATAGTGAAGGTGTAAACTTGGCAGTAGAAAGCCTAAACAGTATATTTGACCTTTCAGCTTCCCTATATAATCTAGACATTTCAAGCAGACAACCTAAGAAAATGTAAAACAATGACAAATGGTTTAATGAAGAATACAATAACCTAAGAAAGAAATTGAGAAATCTATCCAACCAAAAGCATACAGACCCAGAAAACGTGAGCCTATGCCTTCCTTATAGCAAATCACTAAAGCATTACGGAAATACACTATGGTAAAAGAACAAACAGCACGTCAGAAATCAGCTCAATGTAATTGAAGAATCCCATAGACTCTAACCATTTTTAGGAACATTGGAACACACTATAACATGGGATATGCATCAACAAATCCTCTGCATTGTTTTTGGTATTTTATTAGGATCCCCATTATCTATTCAATTCAAATCAAATTCTATTTGTCACATACACATATTTATCAAATGTTATTGTGTGTGTAGAGAAATGCTTGTATCGTATTAGCTGTTGCAAAAGCAACAGCTATTCTTCCCGGGAGTCCACACAAAACATGAAACATGTCATAACGCAGAACATTAATAGACAAGAAAAGCTCAAGGACAGAACTACATAAAACATTTTATAAGGCACTGCAGGTTTGAATTTTGTAAAGATTTTTTAAAATATATAAATATGCAAAAAAAAACTGTTTTTGCTTTGTCATTATGGGTATTGTGAGTAGATTACAGATTTTTTGATTTGTTGAATCAATTTTACAATAAGGCTGTAACCTAACTAAATATGTATAAAGTCAAGGGGTCTGAATACTTTCCGAAGGCACTGTATACTAAATAATATGTGTGAAATTAATTTTGTTTTAGAATTGACCATTCTCATGCACCTGTATCGAAACAGGGGCAGCCGGAAAAAATACATGTCATCTATGCACTTAAATAGTGGTTCATTTTCATACAAGCCAGGTAGGCTATACAGCTGATGTAAATATGTGAACCGTTTAACCTCTAACGAGTCTCCCTCCTGGATCCGGGATCCTCCTCATCAAAAAAGCTGACTAGCATAGCCTAGCCTAACGCGACAGGGATATCATATAATATAATTTCATGAAATCACAAGTCCAATACAGCAAATGAAAGGTTAACATCTTGTGAATCCAGCCATCATTTCCGATTTTTTTTATGTTTTACAGCGAAACACAATATATATTTATATTAGCTCACCACAATAGCCAAACACACAACGCCATGTTTTCACCATGTTTCCACCGCATAGGTAGCTTTCACAAAACCCACAAATAGAGATAAAATGAATCACTAACCTTGAACAACTTCATCAGATGACAGTCTTATAACATCATGTTATACAATACATTTATGTTTTGTTCGAAAATGTGCATATTTGAGGTATAAATCGTAGTTTTACATTGCAGCCACCATCACAAATAGCACCAAAACAGCCAGAATAATTACAGAGAGCAACGTGAAATAATTAAATACTCATCATAAAACATTTATGAAAAATACATGGTGTACAGCAAATGAAAGATAAACATCTTGTGAATCCAGCCAATATTTCCGATTTTTTTAAGTGTTTTACAGCGAAAACACAATATATATTTATATTAGCTCACCACAATAGCCAAACACACAACGCCATTTATTCACCGTAAAGATAGCTTTCACAAAACCCACAAATAGAGATAAAATTAATCACTAACCTTTGAACAACTTCATCAGATGACAGTCTTATAACATCATGTTATACAATACATTTATGTTTTGTTCGAAAATGTGCATATTTAGAGCTACAAATCCTGGTTTTACATTGTGAATACGTAGCCATAATGCACAAAATTGCCCGGAGATATTTTGGACAGTCACGTTATCTAACCAAAGAACTCATCATAAACTTTACTAAAAAATACATGTTGTACAGCAAATGAAAGATACACTGGTTCTTAATGCAACCGCTGTGTTAGATTTTTTTTAAATAACTTTAGTACAACATACAGCATGCAATATTGTGAGACAGCGCTCACATATTCTCCGCCTTGTTGGAGCCAACATTTACCACAAAAATACGAAATAACATCATAAATATTCTCTTACTTTTGATGATCTTCCATCAGAATGTTGTGCAAGGAGTCCTAGTTCCAGAATAAATCGTTGTTTGGTTTTAGAATGTCCACTTCTTCTGTCGAATTAGCAACTTTGGCTAGCCATGTGGAGCTCACGTGTCCAAGAAATTGTTGCGCCTGGAAAGAAAAATTCCAAAATTACCCAATAAACGTCGAATAAACTGGTCAAACTCGGTTGAAAATCCTACTTTATGATGTTTTTCTCAGATGTATCCAATAAAATCAGAGCCGGAGCATTTCGTCGTGTATACGTAACGCATTTCAGAAGACAATGTGGAGTTCCCCTGTGCGCCGTTGAAAACTGACAAAAGAGCGGACCTGTCACTCCAAAAGCTCTCATTCGGCCTCACATCAAGCTAGACACCCCATTCAACCTTCTACTGCCTGTTGACATCTAGTGGAAGGCGTATGAAGTGCATACAGATCCATAAATATAAGCCAGTTGAATAGGCAGGCCCTGACACAGAGCCTCATTTTCAGAATTTTCACTTCCTGTCTGGAAGTTTGCTGCCAAATGAGTTCTGTTTTACTCACATATATAATTCAAACAGTTTTAGAAACTTCAGAGTGTTTTCTATCCAATAGTAATAATAATATGCATATTGTATGATCTAGAACAGAGTATGAGGCCGTTTTGGGCACGATTTTTTCCCAAAGTGAAAACAGCGCCCCCTATTAACAAGAAGTTAAGGAAACTAGGCATATGTCGCAAGTCACGACTTCACAGGAGAGCCATTTTTGAAAAAAACGAAATGCGTTTTTTGGCAGAAATGCCTTCTGGAACATGTGAACTTTCATGTGCCTTGATAACAAACTTGTATGCCATCTATAAATACAAATAAAATGGTTAAATTGCAAGCCTTGTTGTTTAAGCCCCGGAAAACGTGAGCAACCTTCCCACTAGCCATGATTGGCTGAGATAATGAGTGTGCTGGACACGCCGAGAGAGGAATTTGGATTGGTCTGCCATATAGAGGCTTCTGTCTATTTGAGCTGTTCAGTCTGTGTTGGTAATCCTGTCGAACACAGCTTTTTTGTACTGTGTAGTGGAGCTGCATAAGTGTTGCTCTCCACTTTCTAGAGGATCGAGTTTTGAAATTAGTGGAATTAGAGTATGATAGCTAAAGAGATGGAGAAAACACCTGTCTCCGGGTTACATTTTCAAACTAAGGGCAACCGTGGTATGGCATTCCTGACAGGGAGATGCGTCCATCATGCACGATAATGTATACAGGTAAGATAGTCTAGCTAGCTACATTTTCAGATGTTACACGTTTCAAATTCTGACAGAAAGTGGTTTCATTTTAAGCTAAAGTGTACTGTTAGCTAGCTAGCTAACGTGTGAACAATGCTGAATGGGTGTAGACAAAGACGAGCTGTTATACCAAAACATTCATGGGCCATTTTCTCAAAATGGAGTTTACGAGTTGATCAACTTTCAAAGCAGAATTGCTTTCCCATTGTTCCTCAAAAATGCAAGGTATGATATATAATTTTGTAGTCTCTACTTTTATCCAATGTAAAACACACAACTTCAAATGTTGCTACATAAGACCAAATCCAGGTGTTGAGTCACATATAAGCAATGTGCTTAATTTTAGGACATTTGAGAAATAAATATAGTATGCCTAGCTTATAGAAAGCTGATAGGATCCTCCTCTTTTTAGTATAGGCCATCACTCTGTTTTCTTGCGCAATTACTTAACCTGTAGAAATGTTGCTCAACATGGGCTCTCATTAAGTATTTTGTTATACTTTTGATTACATTTGCATTGATGCCAGAGTGATTAGAGGGACAATAGAGTGTTGAGTACCAACCAGTTAGCAAGTTTGGTAGGTTACTAATGACCATCAGCAGCATCAGAGTTTGGAGAAGCCTAATTACAGTGACTCAACGGTCACGTGGAATTTGACTGCGTTCATGACTCGTGACCACTGGTGTGGTGGTAACACGGTCACTGCAACAGCCCTACCCATTGCCCTTTCTGTCTGCTCACCAACCAAGAATTCACAAAATGGGACAAACACCAAATTGATTATCCACATGAAGAGTTCTGCAAAAACATCATTTGTTTACAATGTAAAACACCAAAATGATGCATCCAGAGCAGAATTAGGATGTTTCCAGCTAATTATCAAAATCCAGAAATGAGACATTAAATTCTACAATCACCTAAAAGGAAGCAATTCCCAAACCTTCCATAACAAAGTCATTACCTACAGAGAGATTAACCTAGAGAAGAGTCCCCTAAGCAACCTGGTCCTGGGGCTCTGTTTACAAACACAAACAGACCCCAGGACAGCAATGCAATGAGACCCAACCAAATCATGAGAAAACAACAAGATAATTAAATGACAGATTGGATTTTTTTAAACCAAAAATCAGAGCAAAGTGGAATGATATTTGGCCCTAAACAGAGAGTACACAGCGGCATAATACCTGACTCATGTGACTAATCCAAAATTAAGGAAAGCTTTGACTATGTACAGACTCATTGAGCATAGCCTTGCTATTGAGAGAGGCCACTGTTGGCAGACCTGGCTCTCACAAGAAGACAGGCTATGTGCACACTACCCATAAAATGAGGTGGAAACTGAGCTGCACTTCATAACCTCCTGCCAAATGTATGACGACCATATTAGAGACACAATTTTCCCTCAGATTACACATACTCACAAAGAATTCAATGTTGATAATGTCCCATATCTATTAGGTGACATACCACAGTGTGCAATCACAGAAGTAAGATATGTAATTTGTTGCCACAAGAAAAGGGCAACCAGTGAAGAACAAAAAACAATTTAAATACAACCCATATTTATGCTTTTGTGCAATTTGCAGTGAACATAGCGATAATATATAATTTGAAATGTCTCTATGCCTTTGAAACTGTTGTGTATAATGTGTACTGTTAATTTTGTATTTATTATTTAACTATTGTTTATTATCTATTTCACTTGCCCTTTGAATTTAATTTAATTTAATTGATAGGGAGACTCAGTCACAGTGCATTGAAAGTCTGATAGTTAAACAGACATATGTAAGAAAATTAATTGTCATGTACATAGTTGATTTAGCTAATAGTCTTAGTCGTCAGTTAGAGAACAGACAAACAAACACAAAGACATTTAGGCTGATTGTGACAGATGCAACGAGGGAGAGAGAGAGAGAGGACTCAGTACCTTTTTTCTTTAAAAAAATCTTCCCTTTCCTTGTTATTTTATTCTCTAACAACTCAAAGTTCCACAGCAGCTGTCTGGGTGTAGGTTTATATTCAGACATTCATTTTAAATATTTCTGCATTTTTCAGTATCAAAACAGAGGTGAGAAGAAGATGCTGAATAACTTTACGTAGGATCAGAAGTCTATCATATATGATTATATACCTCTGAGACTGTATTGTCAAATGTGATTTACGGATGACACACAGAAATGTGAGTTTTGCATCTCACAAAGCCAACCATATCCAAAGTAGATTTTGACATACTGTTCAGCAGAAATCAAGCCGCTTTCGTACCTTGACAACCTTGATGTATTTCAGTAGTTGAAACTTCTTCTATTAAAGGATATTGTAAAGCCCAATTCCTTCAAATAGTTCTCATTCGTTTCTGAAACTATCAACAATCTTCTAACTGTATAGCCTTGTACCAGCCTTAAAAGCTCTCAAGGAAAGTGTCACCCACTTTCCCTGTCTCTCTCTGACTCACTTTCTTATTGTTGTGCTCTTATCAATTTCCAGGGCTCTCCAGTGGTCAGCGGAGAGCATCAAAGGCCTTTCATGTTTGCTGTTTCCCCATTGGAGTGGCCAGTCGCTCAATAGGTCCATGGCTTTCTGCTCTTTCTTCCCAGGCACGGAATGGTGGACAGGCACAATGAAGCCACAATGGCCTCCCCCTAGGGCTGCTCTAGTCACTGTGAACTGAATGAGTCACCACTCTGCTCTAATGTTATATCTTCCTCCTGATACTTCTCTGTCATGGGATACTGACACTGTGAGTCAATCAGAGATGCCACTCTTATACACACACGCGCGTGCGCACACACACACTGACACACAAACATGTGTGTATGGCACACTCTGAAGCTTTTGGCCTGTTGTCAGCTGCCATAAGCAGGAGAATATATTATGCATGTTGATTTACAATAGAGGTGTCAAACATACGGCCCATGAGGGGTCCAATCTGGCCAGCGGGTGGTTTGAGTAAAACAAATTGTAAATAAAAGATCATATATATACAGTGGGGAGAACAAGTATTTGACACACTGCCGATTTTGCAGGTGTTCCTACTTACAAAGCATGTAGAGGTATGTAATTTTTATCATAGGTACACTTCAACTGTGAGAGACGGAATCTAAAACAAAAATCCAGAAAATCACATTGTATGATTTTTAAGTAATTAATTTGCATTTTATTGCATGACATAAGTATTTGATCACCTACCAACCAGTAAGAATTCCGGCTCTCACAGACCTGTTAGTTTTTCTTTAAGAAGCCCACCTGTTCTCCACTCATTACCTATATTAACTGCACCTGTTTGAACTTGTTACCTGTATAAAAGACACCTGTCCACACACTCAATCAAACAGACTCCAAACTCTCCACAATGGCCAAGACCAGAGAGCTGTGTAAGGACATCAGGTATAAAATTGTAGACCTGCACAAGGCTGGGATGGGCTACAGGAGAATAGGCAAGCAGCTTGGTGAGAAGGTAACGACTGTCGGCGCAATTATTAGAAAATGGAAGAAGTTCAAGATGACGGTCAATCACCCTCGGTCTGGGGCTCCATGCAAGATCTCACCTCGTGGGGCATCAATGATCATGAGGAAGGAGAGGGATCAGCCCAGAACTACACGGCAGGACCTGGTCAATGACCTGAAGAGAGCTGGGACCACAGTCTCAAAGAAAACCATTAGTAACACACTACGCCGTCATGGATTAAAATCCTGCAGCGCACGCAAGGTCCCCCTGCTCAAGCCAGCGCATGTCCAGGCCCGTCTGAAGTTTGCCAATGACCATCTGGATAATCCAAAGGAGGAATGGGAGAAGGTCATGTGGTCTGATGAAACAAAAATAGAGCTTTTTGGTCTAAACTCCACTCGCCGTGTTTGGAGGAAGAAGAAGGATGAGTACAACTCTAAGAACACCATCCCAACCGTGAAGCATGGAGGTGGAAACATCATTCTTTGGGGATGTTTTTCTGCAAAGGGGACAGGACGACTGCACCGTATTGAGGGGAGGATGGATGGGGCCATGTATCGCGAGATCTTGGCCAACAACCTCCTTCCCTCAGTAAGAGCATTGAAGATGGGTCGTGGCTGGGTCTTCCAGCAAGACAACGACCCGAAACACACAGCCAGGGCAACTAAGGAGTGGCTCCGTAAGAAGCATCTCAAGGTCTTGGAGTGGCCTAGCCAGTCTCCAGACCTGAACCCAATAGAATATCTTTGGAGGGAGCTGAAAGTCCGTATTGCCCAGCGACAGCCCCGAAACCTGAAGGATCTGGAGAAGGTCTGTATGGAGGAGTGGGCCAAAATCCCTGCTGCAGTGTGTGCAAACCTGGTCAAGAACTACAGGAAACGTATGATCTCTGTAATTGCAAACAAAGGTTTCTGTACCAAATATTAAGTTCTGCTTTTCTGATGTATCAAATACTTATGTCATGCAATAAAATGCAAATTAATTACTTAAAAATCATACAATGTGATTTTCTGGATTTTTGTTTTAGATTCCGTCTCTCACAGTTGAAGTGTACCTATGATAAAAATTACAGACCTCTACATGCTTTGTAAGTAGGAAAACCTGCAAAATCGGCAGTGTATCAAATACTTGTTCTCCCCACTGTATGTTAGCTTCGTAGAAACACTACGACGGGCCTTTAGACTCTAGGGGGTTAAGTTTAAAAGGCAATTCCACCACTTTTGAACGTAATTTTCATTCAGCAAAACACCAGTGTCTACATAATTTTGCAGGAAAAAAAACAAAGTAAAAACTCTACCCAATGACATGGGGCGCAATAAAATATCCTCCATCTAGTTACAAGCTTGTTGCAGATTTTACAGAAGCATTTTTTAGGATGCCTGATATTTTTCACCACAGATCCTCATTTTCACGTGTAGATACTGGTATGGTGCTGGTAATGATAATGAGTATGAGGTTAAAAAGTGGCGGAATTGCCCTTTAAAACTGGGACAGGCATATGTTGTTGCCGTGGTAACCAGGCAAAGCACACTGTGGTCAACACCACGGCAAGAGTGGGAGAGACATTGCATTGGTTTGCAGTCCAGAAAGAATGGATAGCAATCAGAAATACTGACAAACAGTGGGTACATGTGGAGAGAAAGCTGAAGTAGAGAAGGTAAGAGTGAGAGAGAGAGAGAGAGAGAGAGAGAGAGAGAGAGAGAGAGAGAGAGAGAGAGAGAGAGAGAGAGAGACAGACCTGGCTCTCAAGAGAAGACAGGCTATGTGCACACTTCCCACAAAAGGAGGTGGAAACTGACCTACTGCCAAATGTATGACCATATTAGAGATACATATTTCCATCAGATTACACAGATCCACAAACCCAATTTTGAGATACTCCCATATCTACTGGGTGAAATACCACACACAAGATTTGTGACCTGTTGCCACAAGAAAAGGGCAACCAGTGAAGAACAAACACCATTGTAAATACAACCCATATTTATGTTTATTTTTAATTTTGTACTATAACTATTTGCACATCGTTAAAACACTGTATATAGACATAAGTAGACTTTTGAAATGTTTGTATTCTTTTGGAACTTCTGTGAGTGTAATGTTTACTGTTATTTTTTATTGTTTATTTCACTTGTGTTTATTATCTACTTCAATAAAGCCGTTAAATTGACATTTGAGAGAAGGAGAGAGAGAGCGTGTGTGAGAAGTGTATGGTTGTCAGTGTAATGTGTTTAGTGTCAAACTGTAACAGGGAAGACCCACCTCAGAGACTCCATTAATTAAACTGTCCTCCCCAGGCTAGTGTGTGTGTGCATGCGTGGATCGGTGCATATAAGTGTGAGAGCAAAGTCACTGTACTCAACAAATGGTAGGTTTAGGAATCACAGCTAGTTATGCTCCAAACAAAAAACACATTTTCAAGCCTCATATGCCAGATGTTACTATATAATCAGGGTATTTTTGACTGTGTTATAAAATCGGTTCCATTCAGTGGTGTATTCTCTGTGTTGTCTGTTGATTGTACTAACTGAAAGTGCTGGAGGTAAAGAGCTTTAAAGCCTCCCTTGTTAAAACTAACATCTGCTGCTCTGATTTCTGGGAAATGAGACCTTGACTAGAACGCCCGGGGAATCTCCCACCAGAAGCATAGGTGGGTATATGTGTGTGTATACAGTATGTCTGTGTGTCTGTTCTGGTTCCGCTCACCTGTGGTGGGGGGGGGGGGGGGGGTAGTGATGGAGATGAAAATCGGAGGGAGAGGAGTGAAGATGGAGAGAGAAAGAAAGAGAGAGATGGAGAGAGAGAGACAGGGTAACATGGAGACGGAGAGAGAGAGAGAGACAGCGGGACAAAGAGAGGGAGAGGGAGAGAGATAGCAGAAAGGAGAATTCAAAGGAGAATAAAATAAAAATACAATTTCAAGGTGCATTTTTAAAAGGTCATATTTAACACTCACTCATGCTCATTCAAACATGCACACACACGCCAGAGATACAGGCCATTGCTGCTTCGACAGAGCCCCATGGCTCTGATTGTGAAATTAATATTTAATTAGGCTGTCGTTAATTAGAAGGCCAGGCAGTGGGCGGTGCACAAGAGGAGGAACCAGCTAATGTTAATTGGAGTCCTCCACAGGAGAATGAACCGAAAGGCCACTTCATACACACGCACGCACACATGCACACATGCAAATGTTGCAAACACACACACACACACATACACATACAAACGCACACGCACACACACACACACACACACACATACACTTGCACATGTAGGCACACACTCATATACATAAACAGTATAAAATGAAAAGATAATTAAGATATTAGAATCAAATTAAGTTGTGTGATACTCCTATACACAAAAACAATCAAATTAAAGGATGATATTTCTCTCTTCTGAAGACCATCCTCTAGCTATTTCCTCTGATATTCAAATCTATTCATTTATATCTCAATAATGCAAATGCTGTCCATAGCCAATGTCATTTATTGATTAAACATCTCAGTAACTTGCCATGTGCTACACTCTTAGAAAGAAAGGTGCTATCGAGAACCCTTTTCGGTTCCAGGTAGATCCCTTTTCAGTTTATTGTAGGATCCATTCCACAGAGGGTTCTACATGTAACCCAAAAAGGTTCTAAGTGGAACCAAAAAGAGTTCTCTCTGGATCCAAAAACGGTTATCCTATGGGGACAGCCAAAGAACAATTTTGGAATCCTTGTACAGGATTTGCACACAAATTAATTAAAACGAGTTAATTGCATAATGCATAATTGATTAAACCCAATTAATGAGTCAATTAAAACCTATGCTGTCTAGCATGTATTGCAAATAGTTAGATGACGAGTTATACTCGTAATACCTTTGAAGTGGGATTTTACCCATCCCAGGAGTAGATTCCATTTATTTATTTTGTTTTCACCAGGGTTTCACAAAAAAAAACATTTAAAAAAAGATAGGTGCAGTGAAATGTACAATATCAATGACAGTAGTATGGCGCCACTGGAGCAAATCAGGGTTAACCCCTTACACTTGTGGGAGTTGGACTATATTGATAGGACTACATTGAAATGTTTCTTACAGAATAAGTATCAAAAGCATATGCATGACCATTGTAGCAATTGAAAGGGAAGAGTTATGGGTTAATTATGAGACCAAAGTTGAGGAAAAAAATTGCTCACCTGACAAAAAACTGAATATAAACATTACACTGTTGTCTTCAGGTGCATTTTACATTTGCTGTACTTTTCATCGCATTTGTTGATACAAAACCTAAATGTACTCTGGACACAATTATTAATATGATAAAAATGTTCCTGGAAAATGTGGGGTACGTGCAACAAATAGTGCATTCGGAAAGTATTCAGACCCATTGACTTTTTCCACATTTTGTTACATGACAGCTTTATTATAATATTGATTAAATACATGTTTTCTTCATCAATCTACACACAATACCCCATAATGACAAAGGGAAAACAGTTTTTTAAAATGTTTTCAAATGTATTCAAAATAAAACAGAAATACCTTATTTACATAAGTATTCAGACCCTTTGCTATGAGACTCGAAATTAAGTTTAGGTGCATCCTGTTTCCATTGATCATCTTTGAGATGTTTTTACAACTTGATTGGAGTCTGTGGTAAATTCAATTGATTGGACATGATTTGGAAAGGCACACACGTGGCTATATAAGCTCCCACAGTTGACAGTGTATGAGTCCATGAGGTTGAAGGAAATGTCCGTAGAGTTCTGAGACAGGATTGTGTAGAGGCACAGATTTGGGGAAGGGTACCAAAAATGTCAGCAGCATTGGAAGTCCCCAAGAACAGTGGCCTCCAACAATCTTAAATGGAAGAAGTTTGGAACCACCAAGATTCAACTTAGAGCTGGCCGCTCGGCTAAACTGAGCAATCGGGAGAGAAGGGCCTTGGTCAGGGAGGTGACCAAGAACCCGATGGTCGCTGACAGAGCTCCAGAGTTCCTCTGTGGAGATCTCCATCACTCCACCAATCAAGCCTTTATGGTAGAGTGGCAAGACGGAAGCTACTCCTCAGAAAAAGGCACATGACAGCCTGCTTGGAGTTTGCCAAAAGGCACCTAAAGGACTCTCAGACCATGAGAAACAAGATTCTCTCATCTGATGAAACAAAGATTGAACTATTTGGCATGAATGCCAAGCGTCACGTCTGGAGAGAATAAGACCAGCTGGCCCATACCATCCCTACGGTGAAGCATGGTGGTGGCAGCATTATGCTGTGGGGATGTTTTTCAGTGACAGGGACTGGGAGACTAGTCAAGATCGAGTGAAAGATTAACGGAGCAAAGTACAGAGAGATCCTTGATGAAAACCTGTTCCAGAGTGCTCAGGACCTCATACTGGGGTGAAGGCTCACCTTCCAACAAGACAATGACTCTAAGCACACAGACAAGACAACGCATGAGTGGCTTCGGGACAAGTCTCTGAATGTCCTTAAGTGGCCCAGCCAGAACCCGGACATGTACCAATCGATCATCTCCGGAGAGACCTGAAAATAGCTGTGCTGTGACTCTCCCCATCAAACCTGACAGAGCTTGAGAGTATCTGCAGAGAAGAATTGGAGAAACTCTCCAAATACAGGTGTGCCAAGCTTGCAGCGTCATACCCCAAAATACTCTAAGCTGTAATCACTGCCAATGGTGCTTCAATAACATTTCTAAATTTCAGTTTTTGCTTCGTCATTATTGGGTATTGTGTGAAGATTGATGAGAAAAAAAACTAAAACAATTTAATCTATTTTAGAATAAGACTGTAACGTAACAAAAGGTCGAAAAAAACAAGGGATCTGAATACTTTCAGAATGCACTGTAAGACAAAAATTGAAAAGGTTTTGAGTGAGTGGACAAACTGGTGTTTCCAAGTGGCCACACACCTCTCCAAAATGTTCATAGTTCCTAAGTAATTTCAATGCACTTTCATGACTCAAGGAATAGTCTTCAACGTTAAGGTGCTTTTTGTTGAGCTCTCCTATGCCATTGAGGACGTAGAGTGAGAACGCTTGTAGTTGTTTTGCTTGGAGCACAGCCCTGCATCCCCACCTCTACACAATTACTGTTTTAGTTTAAGAAATCCACAAACTGTCCGTTATAAATCGCAATCTTGGTCAGGTGGGCAAATTTGAATGCTTGTTCTATCGCCAACCTGACCACCTAATTATAAAATATGATCTTACAGTGTGAAGCTTTCACACGGTAATTCAGAGAAGTAGACCATAATGTTGGTGCTTACAGAATGAAGCCAAGAATGCATTCAGATGGGTGATCCTCAGCTCATCCTCTTCACAATACAACAAACAGGCTCATTCTGTTCAGGACAACCCAGGGTATAAAGTCATGTCATCGTGTCACTGTACATCAAACATAGTGATCATAAACACTGACACTGTTTATTACATGAGGAAATGTGAAGTGCAGATTTGGACACACGGGTGTTTGCTTGTAATCCTCAATGTCTTCAATTATAATCTTCAACGTCCCATCTTTCAAAATACATAGTCATTTCAGCATTTCCTTCACTTAGACAACAAAACATTTTAAAACATTGCCTAATTAGCAGGAGGGATGGGGGAAACTTCTTGTCACGCGCAGTGCTCATGTTCAGAACGTCTGTCAGTCAAAAACCATACTCTGATGTCACCTAGAGCATGTTACTGTACAGCCACTGCATTCCAACTTAGGTGTTTATCAGTGTCCAAATCTGCAATTTTCAACACATATACGGGTACGAGTGTAAAGGGCCATGTGCCTTGCTCAAGGGCACATCGGAAGATTTTCACCTTGTTGGCTCGGGTATTCGAAACAGACACTGATTTCTGTTACTGGCCCAAAACTCTAACCGCTAGGCTATCTGCTGCCTTATAAGCTTATAATATACTTGTCCAATATTACCGTACCTACTATACATGGCATAAAGTCCACGTTCTAAAAGTTGGTTTCTTTTCTAGTATTTGTGTCATGTGTACCACTGTCTCTGTCCATGGTGCTGATTGTGGTTGCTCTATGGCTCCAGGCCAAATATTTCCCAGGAAATAACCGACTTGGTGTCCTTCAGAACACTTCCAGATGGGTAAAATATCCAGGCTACAATTGCCAGGGTCTAGGAACCAACATGAAACTTGTATAAACACCAAGCTATGAAGGCCAGGGTCTAGGAACCAACATGGAACCTGTCTAGAATGTCCCAAATGACACCCATTTCCCTATATAGTGCACTACTTTACACCAGGACCCTGGAATAGGGTGCCATTTGGGATGCAGACATTGCTCATGGGATAACTGGTCCTTGTCTGGTTGGTATGGAGAGGCTACTGCAGTGTTTGCTCTGCTAACCTTCTCTCTGTCTGACTGCAGCATCTGTTCAAGCCCAGAGAGAGAGTGTGTGTGTGTGTGTGTGTGTTGAAGCCTAGAGCTATGTTACAGTATTTCCCTGCTCACTCCACCAGTGCCTGTTTTAATTGAAGTGCCAGGAGAAAGAGATGACTTACCTGCCAGCTACCATAAACATATTCACCACAGTTCAAAGATGCAGTCAGTCATATCAGAAGTTAGCAGATTCATTGCTTACGAACAACAGCTAGAAAATCGAATAAAGCAACATGTTTTGAAGTTCACTTTCCTTGCTTTGTCTAACAATGTTATAGTGAATCTAGCAAATACATTTTGTGGGTCAGAGTGCGGTATTTATTTAGTTTAATCGGACAAACATTTGCTAGCACGTTTCTTACACTGGCTTTAGCCACGGAGGGAGCAGGCCAACCAAGGCAAGTGCAGAGGGGTTGCCTAGCAACACGTGCCTCGGAAGAATACATTTGCAGAGCACAACAAATGAACATGATTTGTAAATCTGTTCGGACTGAACATCTAGCACGACAGCTAAAAACAGCTAAAATGGCTTTGAAATAAATACTATTTCAGCTAAAAGGGAGAACTACGTAAATAACAAAATAGCTATATTATGACATTCACTAATCTTCAGCTATTTACATATAATAGAACTGTGGCTATATTTGTGGACAAAATGCTTACTTACTCAACCTGTCACGACTTCCGCCGAAGTTGGCTCCCCTCCTTGTTTGGGCGGCGTTCGGCGGTCGACGTCACCGGCCTTCTAGCCATCGCCGCTCCATTTTTCATTGTTCCATTTGTTTTGTCTTGTTCCCCGCACACCTGGTTTACATTCCCTAATCACACTGCATATATATATTCCTCTGTTCCCCCCATGTCTTTGTGTGGAATTGTTTTGTTTTGTGTTTGTTGTATCGCGCCAGTCTGGTTTTTCACCCTGGGCTTTGCCTGTACCCTATTTGGGGAATTATTGGTGAACCTTATTGTTATATTATTGACGGTATTTTGCGCTTGTCACTTTTGCCGGTTGGCTTGAGTTGTAGCTGTTTGTGCCCGTCTGTTTGTTGCTCATGACTAATAAAGGCGCCTGATCACCTATTCTCTGCACTCCTGCACTTGACTCGAATGACCAGCAACGAAAACCCTGACACAACCTTTAATTATATTAACCTCCTGTCTAAACTGCCCACTTGAACTGGTACTAGGGCAGGTAGAGTGTGTGTGTAGCAGAGTTTGGGAAGGAGGGTTGGATGGAAAAGCACATCTTAACACAGATATATGGTGAAGATACATCACACCTGTGATTCTTGTGCTGTGTACATATACATAGGATTGAGCAGCTATGGATAGAAAACAGCTCTGATCTAACCAACCAGGACCAAGAACACAACTGTATCTGTAAAACTCTTGCTGTATACATACATTTATACATATTCATAAACTATACATGAACTGCATAACATGCATGCCAACACACTCATGAACATATGTTAAAGGCCTTAAAGGCCCAGTGCAGTCAACAATGTGTGTTTTATATATATATTTACACAAGGTTAGTTGGAATAATGCTGTGCAATTTTGAAAATGATAATTCTGCCCGTTTAGTGTAAAAGCAGTTTGAAAAGAGAGCCTGAAATGTCAGCCTATTTTGGTGGGATGGAGTTTTGGCCTGCCTGGTGACATCAGTTAATAGTCCAATAAGAAAGAGAGTTCCAAACCTGGCTACATTGAACTTATTTGATATTGAGATCAAAATGGCTGCATTGGACCTTTAAAATATGCACACACTGAACTACAGCACATGCATATGTACAAACTATTCACTGATTCAAAGGATTCACCTGTTGACAATGGTACACATGGACACTTGAAAACACACACACACAAACATGCACACACACACACACACAATTGCACACAGATGTATAGATGAAAGCCCATGTAAAGGAACCACCCAGATACAGACCAACTGTTGAATAGCTACCCTGAGCTACCAGGCGATTGAGCAACAGTGTTCATTGGCAGGTGATCAGAGATCTACTTGGGAATGACTTTACTCATTTGCATCTGACTAAGGTTCTAACGTGATGAGTTTAAAGGATTATACCAACAAAAACAATACAGTATTTCTTTCCTCCAGCTGAAATGTCAGGCTCTTGTTGTTCTGCCCCTGTGGGTGATGCCATCTGATCATCATCAATTACATGTTTTTGTCTGAGCCAATTCATGAAGAATGACAGAGAGTTCTGAGAGGCTGGCTGTGTGCTAGAGACCGGGTGATTTTCTGGGTACATGTTGTGTGCGATAAGACGTGTGTGTTCACGTGGAGATTTGTGGGTTATTCCATGTGAGTATCTGGGTTCGCATCCATGTTTGTGTGTGTTTGAGTTTATGCCTGTGTGCGTGTGTGTGTGTGTGTGTGTCAGTGTGAGCGTGTGTGTGTGTGATAGAGCGAGCGGAAGACAGGTAGTGTGTGTGTCATCAAATCACTGTGAATTTGTCTATTTCTTGTATAAATATGTGTGAGTCACTGTTACTGGTGTTAACCGCAGTTCTTCTAATATGTGTTTGTCATTGTGTGTGTGTCTTTGTGTGCATACACATGTGTATAGAGTATGTATGTTAGTACACAAGGGTTACCTTGATATATTCTCTGTATCAAGGTAACCCTTGTGTACTAACATACATACTCTATACACATGTGTATGCACACAAAGACACACACACAATGACAAACACATATTAGAAGAACTGCGGTTAACACCAGTAACAGTGACTCACACATATTTATACAAGAAATAGACAAATTCACAGTGATTTGATGACACACACACTACCTGTCTTCCGCTCGCTCTATCACACACACACACGCTCACACTGACACACACACACACACACGCACACAGGCATAAACTCAAACACACACAAACATGGATGCGAACCCAGATACTCACATGGAATAACCCACAAATCTCCACGTGAACACACACGTCTTATCGCACACAACATGTACCCAGAAAATCACCCGGTCTCTAAAATCTCAGGCGGAGTTGAGAGAATATTCAATCTGCCATGGCACACACACACACACACACACACACACACACACACACACACACACACACACACACACACACACACACACACACACACACACACACACACACACACACACACACACACACACACACACACACACACACACACACACACACACACACACACACACACACACACACACACACACACACACACAGAGCGGTGAGCAGAGAGGATTGGTTTCATGCTGAGTGTGAGAGGCTGTGCTGTTTAGAGCGGTGGAGATCAGTAGCAGGGATAGATGTCATTAGGATAAGGCTTTTGCTCTGACTGAAGAGGTAAATGTATTTGAGGTGATAAAGAGAGTCAATCTTGTTCTCCAAGCGCCTGGTTGCCTCTGAATTTGAATGAGAATGGAGGAGAGTGTGTGTGTCTATCTGTTTCTTCCTGTGTGTGCATATACAGGGCAGAGAGAGAGAGAGTTTGTGTGTGTGCGTGCGTGTGGGTGTGGGTGTGTGCGTGTGGATGTGTGTGTGTGTGCATGCGTGTGTTCGTGTCTTTGTGGTGTGTCTCCAGGAAGAGTATGTGTGTGGGAAACCGTGAGATGCTCTCTTCTAAAAGAACACTCCCGTAATACGGAAGCGTTACAGACTCAAGCCCCCATCTTGGAATGACAATGCCTCTTCAGTGTGACACAAACTATTAAATTTAGTCTGGACTGACTTCATTTTCATGAATTAGAGTAGAGAGGCCTTTCAGAGAGAAAGTGAGGACTTCATGCAGAGTACAGGTGAGGTCCACAATTGGTAATTTTCTAGAGTGCCTGTTTTTAAATGTACAACATCTTGACACCAGTTAGAAAAGCAGAGGCACATCTCTGCTAGAGGAAGAAATGCAACGTCTGGAAACATTATGAAACCTCTTGGCTTTGTGTCCTTCACAATGCATAAGCAGGTTACAACTGAATAAAGGGTTATAGATCGAAGAGGGATAACATTTTTACATACTTTAAGTATTGTTTTCATATCTGCTAAAATCACATCAAATCAAATCAAATGTTATTAATCACATGCGCCAAATACAACAGGTGTTCACCTGTTTTCACCTTACAGTGCAGTAAAATAAAAAATGGATAAGAATAAGAGATAAAAGTAACAAGTAATTAAAGAACAGCAGTAAAAAATTACAATAGGGGGTACCGGTACAGGGTCAATGTGCGGGGGCACCGGATGGTTGAGGTAGTATGTACATGTAGGTAGAGTTATTAAAGTGACTATGCATAGATGACAACAGAGTGGCAGTGGTATGGAGAGGAGTGGGGCAATGCAAATAGTCTATGTAGCCATTTGACTAGATGTTCAGGAGTCTTATGGCTTGGGTGTAGAAGCTGTTTCAAAGCCTCTTGGAACCTTGACTTGGCGCTCCGGTACCGATTGCCGTGCGGTAGCAGAGAGTCAATGACTACGGTGGCTGGAGTTTTTGACAATTTTTAGGGCCTTCCTCTGACACCGCCTATTAGCATTAGTGATGATTTAAATTACAGTGATGTCCAAAACGTCACGGTTGTTTCTTTACTAGAGTCAGACTCTCTGTTGATGATGTAACAGATCAGTAGAGACTGTGAGCAGCAGCTGCCCTTGTTCTGGCTGACTGGCAGCTGGGGGCATGGATGCCCACTGCCCACTGTGAGCCAGGATGAACTGGCGCAGAGAAGGGAAGAGTTGGCATGTGTGGCCTGCATGATGAAGGGATGGAAGGGGATAGAGGAAGACAATAGCAGAAGACGGACATGGAGATGTGAAGGTGTAGGAGAGGAGGGGTATGTTTGACCTTATTATGTCTGTGACTGGCTTCTGGGGTATGGACCTCTGGTGTGGTAGACTGATGAGAGAGAGGGACACGGGGAGAGTTATGGAGACTGATGAGAGAGAGGGACATGGGGAGAGTTATGGAGACTGATGAGAGAGAGGGACATGGGGAGAGTTATGGAGACTGATGAGAGAGAGGAACATGGGGAGAGTTATGGAGACTGATGAGAGAGAGGAACATGGGGAGAGTTATGGAGACTGATGAGAGAGAGGGACATGGGGAGAGTTATGGAGACTGATGAGAGAGAGGGACATGGGTAGAGTTATGGAGACTGATGAGAGAGAGGGACATGGGGAGAGTTATGGAGACTGATGAGAGAGAGGAACATGGGGAGAGTTATGGAGACTGATGAGAGAGAGGGACATGGGGAGAGTTATGGAGACTGATGAGAGAGAGGGACATGGGGAGAGTAATGGAGACTGATGAGAGAGAGGGACATGGGGAGAGTTATGGAGACTGATGAGAGAGAGGAACATGGGGAGAGTTATGGAGACTGATGAGAGAGAGGGACATGGGGAGAGTTATGGAGACTGATGAGAGAGAGGGACATGGGGAGAGTTATGGAGACTGATGAGAGAGAGGAACATGGGGAGAGTTATGGAGACTGATGAGAGAGAGGAACATGGGGAGAGTTATGGAGACTGATGAGAGAGAGGAACATGGGGAGAGTTATGGAGACTGATGAGAGAGAGGGACATGGGGAGAGTTATGGAGACTGATGAGAGAGAGGTACATGGGGAGAGTTATGGAGACTGATGAGAGAGAGGGACATGGGTAGAGTTATGGAGACTGATGAGAGAGAGGGACATGGGGAGAGTTATGGAGTGATGAGAGAGAGGGACATGGGGAGAGTTATGGAGACTGATGAGAGAGAGGGACATGGGGAGAGTTATGGAGACTGATGAGAGAGAGGAACATGGGGAGAGTTATGGAGACTGATGAGAGAGAGGGACATGGGTAGAGTTATGGAGACTGATGAGAGAGAGGGACATGGGGAGAGTTATGGAGACTGTTGAGAGAGAGGGACATGGGGAGAGTTATGGAGACTGATGAGAGAGAGGAACATGGGGAGAGTTATGGAGACTGATGAGAGAGAGGAACATGGGGAGAGTTATGGAGACTGATGAGAGAGAGGGACATGGGGATAGTTATGGAGACTGTTGAGAGAGAGGGACATGGGCAGAGTTATGGAGACTGATGAGAGAGAGGAACATGGGGAGAGTTATGGAGACTGATGAGAGAGAGGGACATGGGGATAGTTATGGAGACTGTTGAGAGAGAGGGACATGGGGAGAGTTATGGAGACTGATGAGAGAGAGGGACATGGGGAGAGTTATGGAGACTGATGAGAGAGAGGAACATGGGGAGAGTTATGGAGACTGATGAGAGAGAGGGACATGGGGAGAGTTATGGAGACTGATGAGAGAGAGGAACATGGGGAGAGTTATGGAGACTGATGAGAGAGAGGGACATGGGGAGAGTTATGGAGACTGATGAGAGAGAGGGACATGGGGAGAGTTATGGAGACTGATGAGAGAGAGGGACATGGGGAGAGTTATGGAGACTGATGAGAGAGAGGAACATGGGGAGAGTTATGGAGACTGATGAGAGAGAGGAACATGGGGAGAGTTATGCAGACTGATGAGAGAGAGGAACATGGGGAGAGTTATGGAGACTGATGAGAGAGAGGGACATGGGGAGAGTTATGGAGACTGATGAGAGAGAGGTACATGGGGAGAGTTATGGAGACTGATGAGAGAGAGGGACATGGGGAGAGTTATGGAGACTGATGAGAGAGAGGACATGGGGAGAGTTATGGAGACTGATGAGAGAGAGGGACATGGGGAGAGTTATGGAGACTGATGAGAGAGAGGGACATGGGGAGAGTTATGGAGACTGATGAGAGAGAGGAACATGGGGAGAGTTATGGAGACTGATGAGAGAGAGGGACATGGGTAGAGTTATGGAGACTGTTGAGAGAGAGGGACATGGGGAGAGTTATGGAGACTGATGAGAGAGAGGAACATGGGGAGAGTTATGGAGACTGATGAGAGAGAGGGACATGGGTAGAGTTATGGAGACTGATGAGAGAGAGAAACATGGGGAGAGTTATGGAGACTGATGAGAGAGAGGGACATGGGTAGAGTTATGGAGACTGATGAGAGAGAGGGACATGGGGAGAGTTATGGAGACTGATGAGAGAGAGGAACATGGGGAGAGTTATGGAGACTGATGAGAGAGAGGGACATGGGGATAGTTATGGAGACTGTTGAGAGAGAGGGACATGGGGAGAGTTATGGAGACTGATGAGAGAGAGGAACATGGGGAAAGTTATGGAGACTGATGAGAGAGAGGGACATGGGGAGAGTTATGGAGACTGATGAGAGAGAGGAACATGGGGAGAGTTATGGAGACTGATGAGAGAGAGGGACATGGGGAGAGTTATGGAGACTGATGAGAGAGGAACATGGGGAGAGTTATGGAGACTGATGAGAGAGAGGGACATGGGGAGAGTTATGGAGACTGATGAGAGAGAGGAACATGGGGAGAGGGAGAGAGCTATTTAGGGAGAAAGTGTGGCATGTCGGCCTGATTCCGTGTGTCTAGTCCTGGGAGAGAGAGGGCAGCTGTGCACCAGACCCATTCCAGAGCCAGCCACAGTGGGGCCACTGGAGCTGAACTAACAACACTATAATGACCCTCCATCAACCCTTGAGAGAGAGAGAGAGAGAGAGAGAGAGAGAGAGAGAGAGAGAGAGAGAGAGAGAGAGAGAGAGAGAGAGAGAGAGAGAGAGAGAGAGAGAGAGAGAGAGAGAGAGAGAGAGAGAGAGAGAGAGAGAGAGAGAGAGAGAGAGAGAGAGAGAGAGAGAGAGCTGGGGGAGGAAAAGGAAAAGATAGTTGAAGACAGTGAAAGAAACAAAGAAAGGAGAAATCAATATAATATAGAAATGTCCAGGTCCGTGTTCAATTATATCTCAATGTATTTCAGCTCAATCTGCCATTTACAGTTTATCTTGACATATCACAGAAATCTGCAAGCCAGGTCTACCCGATCATATCATCATCATGTCACAGTGTCAGCTACGGGCAATCACAAGAAGCATTGGTAAAATGCTTATTTTGATTGGCTAGCAGGTGTAGAATGAATTTAGTTCAAAATACTCAATCCCAGACTATAGCCTATACTCTTAGAGAAAAAACGTTTCCAAAAGGCTTATTCGGCTGTCTCCATATTTGAACCATTTTTGATTCCAGGTAGAACCTTTTTTAACTCCAGGTAGAACCCTTTTGGTTCCAGGTAGAACCCTCTGTGGAAAGGGTTGTACATAGAAACCAAAAGGGTTCTACCTGGGAACAAAAATGGTTCTTCAAAGAGTTCTCCTATAGGGTCAGCCGAAAAAGTTTTACAAATAATCCTGCAGATACAGTGAAATTATAATTATTTTGTTGATTATCTGGATATTATTTCTGCGGTTGATACATTTTACGTTAGGGAAAATCATGTCTGAAATTTTAAAGTGGAAATTAAATAATTCAGAAGCCTTTTTTAAACCTAGAATACATGACCATTGTGCAGGAACATTCTCATCAGTGAAAGAGTGATCAAATTAAGATTTTACATATGTAGACAGGACATTTTTTCTAAGAGTGTACACAACTAGGTAATAAGGTCAATTAATGAACTACCGCCACCGCGACCTTCGAACCCAACACTCATCATTATTGCTGTGGAATACTATCGCAATTGTCTAATGAGCATTACATGTCTGTTGCACGGGCCAACTAACTGTCATTATATTTATGGCCGATAGTAACCAGTGAGAGCCCAGCGATAAGCTTATCTAAACAGTGTTAACATACACACACAAACACACAACCACGCACACACACACTGCGGTGATCTGTCTGACACTCCAGAGGTTAACACATATGTCTTCCAGCAATGAGACTGTTGGCAGATCATTGAGTCCTAAATGATGTGACAGAATCTGGCACAACCTGGCCTTACAGCCCTTATCTGGCCTGCCAGACACACACACTTGATAGCACATGCTTTGCTGGCCATAATTGCATAGCCCAGTAGCTCAATAGCCTAGTGACTGTACACTAGTCACATAGTGGAGTCTGACCCCTTCAGTCCCTTAACTGATACATCAACAAAGAAATAAAGGAGTTAGTGAGCAGGACACAAGACGCATCATTGATGACTCATCCAGCTAAGGAACAGGTGGGAGATATATAAAGCTAGGAGAGCAGAACAAAAAAAGATTTCCCCCTCTGTCCTAACGACACACACACACACACACACACACACACACACACACACACACACACACACACACACACACACACACACACACACACACACACACACACACACCATAATACTTGTGTATTTTAATACTCTTAATAATTTTATTCTGTATTATAATTTGTTTAACTGCATCGTTGTACTTCACGGTAAAGTCTACACCCGTTGTATTCTGAAACGTGCAAAATAATTTTTATTTTATTTATTTGACACACACTTCAGTGTGACAAGTGGTTGTGCTTTACATGGACTGTGTGTGTGTGTGTGTGTGTGTGTGTGTGTGTGTGTGTGTGTGTGTGTGTGTGTGTGTGTGTGTGTGTGTGTGTGTGTGTGTGTGTGTGTGTGTGTGTGTGTGTGTGTGTGTGTGTGTGTGTGTGTGTGTGTGTGTGTGTGTGTGTGTGTGTGTGTGTGTGTGTGTGTGTGTGTGTGTGTGTGCGCGCGTGCGTGTGCTTATGTCTGACTGTGTAAGTGGCTGCATGTTTATCAGTGAATAGTTACCCATATTGTCCATGAGTGATGTTTACTGTATGCCATTTATCACACGAGCAAAAGAAAGCGCTGTTACAACAACACTACCCATTATTTATCATCAACTTCATAAGTTCAAATCCTTGTACAGTTCAGGTTTGTCAAAAAAGAAACAAAATAAGTTCATTAATTATGAGGCATTGTTCCTGCCAAATAGCCCAGAAATGGCTTTTTAATCGTTTTACTTTGCTTGTCTTACTGACCATTAGCTATGCACCGAGCCATCCTAGATGGCAGGGCCAGTTAAGCTCAAAAACGTATGGTCCAATTAGCCTCTCCGTTACTGGGGCTACGTTCAGCTAGCTTGTTCCTTATTCCTCAACCAATGCTCATCCTGATTGGTTAGATTGGCTTCCAAGGTTACTACTTGGTTGCCAGATTTGTCAGATCCCAGATGATATCCTGCCGCTGTCATGGACTCATCATAGATTTATAACCCGTACAGGTATTTGAGAATGCATAAAGGCAACTCTGATTTAAGGAAGGAAGTACATGTGCACATTGTTAATCAGGGACAAGAAGGGAAAGTAATCTGGCTGAGTTAGTAGAACGACAGTAGACACTCATTAGGTAGCTATTGCCTCATCCTGAGAGGATGTAGGGGAGAGCCTGTCCTATCATTGGAAGGCTGGTAATTGAAGAGATATGTAATTCTGAGCTGTTTACCAGCTTGATTGAGCCAAGACATGCATGCTCCCCTTACCCGGTCTAATTTCTCTTCCTTTTCACACTATATCTTGCAATTGATTTCACATTTACTGATCAGCTCTCTCTCTCTTTCTCTCTCTCTTTCTCTCTCTCTTTCTCTTTTTCTCTCTCTCTATCTCTCTGTCTCTCTCTTTTTCTCTTTCATCAGGGTCAGATCTTGAGCCAGGGTTTCTCTCCTTGCCAGTCCTGTCAAGTTGTCCTGGGACGTGAGTGTGTGTGTGTGTGTGTGTGTGTGTGTGTGTGTGTGTGTGTGTGTGTGTGTGTGTGTGTGTGTGTGTGTGTGTGTGTGTGTGTGTGTGTGTGTGTGTGTGTGTGTGTGTGTGTGTGTGTGTGTGTGTGTGTCTGTGTGTCTGTGTGTCTGTGTGTCTGTGTGTATGTTTTTGTCACCATGGCAGGTCATGCTGAGCGATTGAATCATCATATAAAGGGATGAGTTTTGCCGTGGCCCCATGGCAAACACAAACACATACACAGAAAACCAGAGATATTGACGTCCAGCCTTCCAGACAATGACATGTTCCTACTGTGATGATCATGCTCCAGACTGTTTCCTGTCTGACTGTTTGTCCGAGCCTTGTCTGCTGTTGGGAGGTAGATGGAACAGAGATAAAAAGGGAAATATGTCTACTGAAGAGACATCTGTAATTTGTTTTGAATGCCATATTATCACACACACACACACACACACACACACACACACACACACATACACACACAAACAGTAACCTTTGCGTCGAGGGCATTCAGTGAAGTATTAATAGAACACATCTCCAATGTTCACAAAGCCATTTTTTATGTCTGCATGAGTCACAGATGTAATATCTGGTTAGTTATTACTGTAATTAGTGTATGAATTACAAAACGCCCAGAGAATATGAAAATAGCTACATAAATGAACAATTCATGATGATTTTCATAATATAATTATAATTGGGGAATATGGGCTTTATTTGTTATCTCTGTCTCTGTTGTTCTGTGTAAATATAGGAGGGCCATTTCAAGCTAATATCTAAGCTGGTCTTGTGTGTCAGGCTCAATCGCCCACTGATGTTCAGTTTTAGACCCTCTCTCATTTCAGTCTCTCTTTCTCTATCACTTTTTTTCTCTCTGCCCATACCGCCCACCGCCCACCGCCCACCGCCCATACCGCCCACCGCCCACCGCCCAACGCCCATAACGCCCACCGCTCACCGCCTATACCGCCCACCACCTATACCGCCCACCGCCCACCGCCCACCGCCCATACCGCCCACCGCCCACCGCCCAACGCCCATAACGCCCACCGCTCACCGCCTATACCGCCCACCACCCATACCGCCCACCGCCCACCGCCCACCGCCCACCGCCCAACGCCCATAACGCCCACCGCTCACCGCCTATACCGCCCACCACCCATACCGCCCACCACCCACTTCCCATACCGTCATTACCAACCATACCGCCCACCGCCCATACCGCCTATACCGCCCATACCACCCATACCGCCCACCGCCCATACCGCCCATACCACCCATACCGCCCATACCACCCATACCGCCCACCGCCCATACCGCCTATACCGCCCATACCACCCATACCGCCAACCGCCCATACCGCCCATACCGCCCACCGCCCATACCACCCACCGCTCATACCACCCATACCGCCCACCGCCCATACCACCCATACCGCCCACCGCCCATACCGCCTATACCGCCCATACCACCCATACCACCCATACCGCCCACCGCCCATACCGCCCACCACCCATACCGCCCATACCGCCCACCACCCATACCGCCCATACCACCCATACCACCCATACCGCCCACCGCCCATACCGCCCACCACCCATACCGCCCATACCGCCCACCACCCATACCGCCCACCACCCATACCGCCCACCGCACATACCGCCCACCGCCCACCGCCTATACCACCCATACCGCCCACCACCCATACCGCCCACCGCACATACCGCCCACCGCCCACCGCCTATACCACCCATACCGCCCACCACCCATACCGCCCACCGCCCATACCGCCCATACCGCCCACCGCCTATACCACCCATACCGCCCACCGCCCATACCGTCTATACCGCTCATACCGCACACCGCCCATACCACCCATACCGCCCACCGCCCATACCGCATATACCGCCCATACAGCCCACCGCCCATACCACCCTTAGTGCCCATACCGCTGAGCGCCCATACTGCCCATACAGCCCACCGCCCATACTGCCCTTAGTGCCCGTACCGCCGAGCGTCCATACCGCCCATACAGCCCACTGCCCATACCGCCCACCGCCCAAACCGCACACCGCCCATACCGCTCATACCGCCCACTGCCCATACCGCTGAGCGCCCATACTGCCCATACCACCCACCGCCCATACCGCCCTTAGTGCCCATACCGCTGAGCGCCCAAACCGCACACTGCCCATACCGCTCATACCGCCCACCGCCCATACCGCCCACCGCCCAAACCGCACACCGCCCATACCGCTCATACCGCCCACTGCCCATACCGCCCACCGCCCATACCGCCCACCGCCATACCGCCCATACCGCCCATACCGCCCACCGCCCATACCGCCCATACCGCCCACCGCCTATACCACCCATACCGCCCACCGCCCATACCGTCTATACCGCTCATACCGCACACCGCCCATACCACCCATACCGCCCACCGCCCATACCGCATATACCGCCCATACAGCCCACCGCCCATACCACCCTTAGTGCCCATACCGCTGAGCGCCCATACTGCCCATACAGCCCACCGCCCATACTGCCCTTAGTGCCCGTACCGCCGAGCGTCCATACCGCCCATACAGCCCACTGCCCATACCGCCCACCGCCCAAACCGCACACCGCCCATACCGCTCATACCGCCCACCGCCCATACCGCCCACCGCCCAAACCGCACACCGCCCATACCGCTCATACCGCCCACTGCCCATACCGCCCACCGCCCATACCACCCACCGCCCATACAGCCCACCGCACATACCGCCCATACCGCCCATACCGCCCATACCGCCCATACCGCCCACCGCCCAAACCGCACACTGCCCATACCGCTCATATCGCCCACCGCCCATACCGCCCACCGCCCAAACCGCACACCGCCCATACCGCTCATACCGCCCACTGCCCATACCGCCCAGCGCCCAGCGCCCATACCGCCCACCACCCACCGCCCATACAGCCCACCGCCCACCATCCATACAGCCCACCATCCACACAGCCTACTGCCCATACCGCCCACCACCCACCGCCCATACAGCCCACCGCCCACCATCCATATAGCCCACCGCCAACAGTTCACCGCCCATATGCCCACCGCTCACCGCCCATAAAGCCCACCACCCACTGCCCACCACACAAACTGCCCATACCGCCTACCGACCATAAAGCCCACCACCCACTGCCCACCACACAAACCGCCCATACCGCCTACCACCCATACCGCCCATACTGCTGACCGCCCACCGCCCATACAGCCCACTGCCCACCGCCCATACAGTCCACCGCCCACACAGCCCACTGCCCACCGCTCATACGGCCCACCGCCCACCACCCATACCGCCCACCGCACACCGACCAAAAAGCCCACCACCCACAGCCCATACCGCCCATACCGCCCAACGCCCAAACCACCCTTAGTGCCCATACCGCCGACCGTCCATACCGCCCACCGCCCATACCACCCTTAGTGCCCATACAGCCCACCGCCCACACAGCCCACCGCCTATGCCACCCACCGCCAAGCGCCCATAGCACCCACCGCCCATACAGCCCAACGCCCATACCGTCCATACCGCCCACAGCCCATACAGCCCACCGCCTATACCGCCCATACCGCCCACCGCCCATACCGCCCACAGCCCATACAGCCCACCGCCTATACCGCCCATACCGCCCACCGCCGAGCGCCCATACCGCCCATACAGCCCACCGCCCATACCGCCCTCAGCCCATACAGCCCACCGTCCACACAGCCCACCGCCCATACCGCCCACCGCCCAGCGCCCATACTGCCTACATTCCACCGCCCATACCACCCACCACCCACGGCCCATACAGCCCACCGCCCACCATCCATACAGCCCACCGTCCACACAGCCCACTGCCCAACGCTCATACGGCTCACCGCCCACCGCCCATACAGCCCACCGCCCATACAGCCCACCGCCCAGACAGCCCACCGCCCACACAGCCCACCGCCCACACAGCCCACCGCCCATACCGCCCACAACCCATACAGCCCACCGCCTATACCGCCCATACCGCCCATACTGCCCACAGCCCACCGCCCATACCGCCTACCGCCCATACCTCCCTTAGTGCCCATACCGTCCACCGCGGAGCGCCCATACTGCCCACACAGCCCACCGCCCATACCGCCCACTGTTCACCGCCCACCGCTCACTGCCCATACCGTCCATACCAACCATACCGCTCATACCGCCCACCGCCCATACTGCCTATACCGCCATTACCGTCCAAACCAACCATACCGTCCTTACTTCACACCGCCCATACCGTCCACCGCCCATACCACCCTTAGTGCCCATACCGCCGAGCGCCCAAACCGCCCACCGCCCATACCACCCTTAGTGCCCATACCGCCCACCGCCCATACCGCCCACAGCTCATACAGCCCACCGCCTATACCGCCCACCGCCGAGCACCCATACCACCCATACAGTGCCCATACAGCCCATCACCCATACCGCCCTTACCGCCCACCGCCTATACCGCCCACAGCCCATACAGCCCACCGCCCACACAGCCCACCACATATACCGCCCATACCGCCCAGTGCCCATACTGCCCACAGCCCACCGCCCATACCACCCTTAGTGCCCATACAGCCCACCGCCCATACCGCCCTTACCGCCCACCGCCTATACCGCCCACAGCCCATACAGCCCACCGCCCACACAGCCCACCACATATACCGCCCATACCGCCCAGTGTCCCTACTGCCCACAGCCCACCGCCCACCGCCCACCACCCAACGCCCATACAGCCCACACCGCCCATACAGCACATACAGCCCACCGCCCATATCGCCCACCGCCCATACCGCCCATCCCTGAGTTCTGTCTTTGTTTAGAGTGATGAAAACTAGCTAACAGCTAACTACTGTCTCATGTCTCTTCATTGAGCAGAGCAACCCAAGTAGAGCCGTTGCTATGGGATACTCACACAGACTCAGAGCCCCCAAGAGCATAGCGAATGGAGTGAGTGACAGACAGAGAGGAGCAGCTAATGGATTTGCTAACGGGAGGAAGTTATTTCTGATTTCAGGTTTGCACCAGCAGCGCAACGACACCGGCCTCGAGGACGATCACCGGAACGCAGTGCGGGTTGATCAGGACCCGATGCAGCTGCCGACGTAGCGTTGTTGTCGGACGGGCCAGTTGCCGTGGTGTCGGACGGACCGGTTGTGGCGGCATCGGACGGGCCAGTTGCCGTGGTGTCGGACGGACCAGTCGCGGCGACATCTGACGGCCCAGTTCCCGCTGTCTCCCTTAATGGTCGATTATTCTGTCACATTGGCATAATGGATTCGGGAGACAGACGCAGGAATGCATAATAGGGTTTTTCATTTAGCCCAAATTACGGCGTGCCGTGTAAAGGCACGGGGACAAAGTCAAACAAACACGAAACAAAAACACAGGTTAAAACCCATAACAAAAGAGCGAGGAGTACCTCGAATAAATACACACTCACACAATGATTATCACACGGGACGAGACCCGTAATCATCTGCACAATATACGTGGCACGAAAGCCAAAACAACATAGCACAGGTACTCACACGACCAACGGACATTGTAACAATAGTCGACAGCACCGTGGTGAACAAAGGGCGCATATATAAATATACAATCAGTGGGAATAGGGGCCAGGTGTGCGCAATGAAAGTTCCAGAGGGATCCGTGACACATGGATACTGACTCATACACACTACATACTGTACTTTAACCTTTGTGTGTGTGTGTGTGTGTGTGTGTGTGTGTGTGTGTGTGTGTGTGTGTGTGTGTGTGTGTGTGTGTGTGTGTGTGTGTGTGTGTGTGTGTGTGTGTGTGTGTGTGTGTCACACACTGTACCTTCAACCTGAATGAATATGTATTTAGCCTTTGTCTGTAGAACAGTATCTGGCATCATTACCCCTCATCAGCTGAGCGTACATAGGGGGCATTGGCTCGCTAACTTCACAGATACTTAGTGCTATGGTGACAAAGGATTGGATGGGAGGGCTTGATAAATGAACAGGGAGGGTATTAAGGTGGGGTTGTAGATTTGTTATTCTCTCAACTCGTCCTCCTCTTGAGTGTTAGAGAGAGGGTGATTTTGACTGTATATTTTGTTTGTAAGAAAGAGTGTGTTTGCATTGTGATTGTACAAAGTGTGTGTGTGGGTGTGCATCAGTGTGTGTGTGTAAAGAGGAACTTCACCTACACTGTCCTCAGCAGATAGATCCTTGCTCACCGTTTTCTCCACTGAGGCACAATTTTGCATTTTCCTCCCATTCTTTCTCTCTCCCTCTCCTATCCTTTCTCTTCTCCACTCTTTCTTTCTCCCCCCTATCCCTCCCTCTCACCCCTCCTCTCTCTCTCTCTCTGCCCCCCCCCTATCCCTCCCTCTCACCCCTCCTCTCTCTCTCTCTCTGCCCCCCCCTATCCCTCCCTCTCACCCCTCCTCTCTCTCTCTCTCTGCCCCCCCCCTGTCCCTCCCTCTCACCCCTCCTCTCTCTCTCTCTCTGCCCCCCCCTGTCCCTCCCTCTCACCCCTCCTCTCTCTCTCTCTCTGCCCCCCCCTATCCCTCCCTCTCACCCCTCCTCTCTCTCTCTCTGCCCCCCCCTATCCCTCCCTCTCACCCCTCCTCTCTCTCTCTCTCTGCCCCCCCCCTATCCCTCCCTCTCACCCCTCCTCTCTCTCTCTCTCTGCCCCCCCCCTGTCCTGCTAAGTGCTGAGTTTCCTGTATTTAAAAGCCTGACAGTGCTCTCCTGAACTCCTCACCTCTGATTGATGCACGGACAGAGGGCCTCCTGTTGTCAGGCTTGTTAAGCCAATTAAGGCCAGTAATCACCCACTGCTGATCAGGCGTGCCGCCATCTGTACCAGACCAAGGAGGTCGGCCGGGCGCCATGACACTGAACACAAATATACACATATTAAGTCAAAATGACTAGTTTTATATGGCCAAGTCAACTAAATGTGTTCAATTTTTTTTTTTAAGTTTAGATAACAGCAACTTATCAAATTGTCTTAACTTATGAAATCAAGATGAATCAGCTAAGAATTACCTATCTTCTAAACTTAGAAATTCACAACCGTGAAGTCAAAACTACTGAAGTAACACAAAAGTACATTTTGGTCATTTAACCCTTGTGTGGTGTTAGGGCTTGTGGGACTCGTTTTCAATGTTTACTAAAAGAAAATAGATACAATTATGAATTTTTTCAACCTGAGACTCAATGACCTTGGATTTTTTAATGTAAAATAACACATTTTCATTGAGTGCACACTGTGCACCCCCCTACACATTTATATTACATACAGTTGAAGTTGGAAGTTTACATACACTTAGACCATTGGTAGACATTCCTGCAGTAACTGGTATAAGAACATGCACACAACCCAGGAAGCTTAACCCCCTAGAGTCGATTGACGCACCGGTGTGTCAGTCTAATTTACAGTTGAAGTCGGAATACACTTAGGTTGGAGTCATTAAAACTCGTTCTTCAACCACTCCACAAATGTATTGTTAACAAACTATAGTTTTGGCAAGTCGTTTAGGACATCTACTTTGTGCATGACACAAGTAATTTTTCAAACAATTGTTTGCAGACAGATTATTTCACAATTCATTGTATCACAATTCCAGTGGGTCAGATGTTTACATACACTAAGTTGACTGTACCTCTAAACAGCATGGACAACGTTTTCAAAAGCACCATTGCTTCTAAGTGCCCAGCCGTACTTTGGTGTCTCGTTGCTGCCTTGGTTAGACAACTCAAGTTTGCAAAGCCAGTGTGGCTCCAAACACCAAATCGATCACTTGCAAATAATAGGCATTCCCAGCAGTACAGTTTGCAGTGCTTCTCGGAGCCTGTGAGCCATTGACAGCGCTCATAGTTGAAACTTTGAAAGTGGCGAACGAACGAACCCCTTTCCCGCCTGTGACAGGCTTTGTGGCGTCGGGCGACCTCTCCTTACAATGTCTAACTTTTCTTGAAAAGTTCGTCTTGAGAATGGCGTTATAATTATATCCTCGACCAAATCGATATCTTCTCCTCCTTCCGCCATTGTGGGTTCAAAAAACAGTAGAACGCGAATTAATTCGTTTATCAAATTTAGTTTCCTAGATCTGCATAGACCTGCCCATAGGACCTGCCTCTCAATATTGGTAATCCAATCAAAAGACGTGGACGCCCTACGCCTGCTAGCTGGCTCCTGTGTAACACTGGAGCCAGCCAGCAGGCGTACAATAGCCAACTCTAAAGCTGATTGGTTGACACAAAATTGTAATTTCCATTCACTTTAAGCTACAAGCGCCCGCACTGTTGATTCTGAAGGCCTGAGGGCAGATTTTAGACCCCTGGCAACACATGATGGCTGAATATGATTGGATAAAAGATCTAACGTAAAGACCAGCCCTCCAAATCTCAACCTGGGGCTGGAAGCAGTGCAACCAAGAGGAAAGCTATGAAATGAAGAGTATAACTCTTACTCTGGGGAATAATTTAATACATATTTGTGGGAAAATATATTTAAAAAAAAATTATATTCTGATGATGTTTAGGCCAGCAGAGAAGGCCTTGCAGGCCCTGACGGCCCACCACTGCCACATACACATACATGTTCAACGAGCATCACACATTAAAACAAATGTTGGAATTTGGAATGATATATCACATCAGCGTACAAATGTACATCTCAGAGAGCATGAGTGAATCTAGTCAACTGAGCAGTGTAATGACTACATAAGACAACTAACTGTAGTTTGGAAGACCACTAATTGATTAAAACAGAATGTTTGAAACAAACATATCTCAAAATGTCTCACAAAATCATATCACTCTGAAACATCAGCAATGGAAGAAATGTCCTTGGCTGTGAATTTATCAGGCAAGCCAGGCAAGCACAAGCAGTCACGCTGTTGAAAAATGTAATAAAGTGTTATTTTGGGGGGGCACAAGTCTCTGGGCTCTCGAGGGGTTTCGCCTCTCAGCTAATGCAGAAGCCAGTGTGTGTGTGTTTGTGTCTGTGTGTGTGCTTGTGCTCACTCACAGTGTATGTGTGATTCACAGTTCAGTTCAGGATTCTCTGATCCTTCCTGCAGTACCCAGAGAACAGCATGCTATCCAGGGGTTAGCTCGTTTCTAATGTGATATCGATCGAACAGCATCCACCAGGGTACTAGTCCTTCTCAAGGTTTCAGAATAACTGAAACCCCTTCATGAAAAGACAGCAAACACAACACATCAGGGCCATCCAAAGTATTTAGTGGCTGAGTCAGGGTGCGGGGATTCTCTGTCCAGTCGGATGAGCTGTATTATGATTTGGGAGAGGGAGGATGGAGTGTGAAAGGCGTTTACTGGTAAATTAACACAAATGAGGACTTTGACAGATTGTAACTGACAGTAACCACTGAGAGTGGGAGCTCTCATAACTAGAGCCCTGTGGAGGTCCCCTGGGACAGGTGCTACTCCCACACAGAGAACACACTCCCACAAAGAGAGGAACACATACACACTGACTGACTGGCACACACAGTTTCCCATAAAAACCCTTGAACACACAGACAAACACGGTAACACTTTATTTTAATGGTTCGTCAGAAACCATTTGTAAGGCAAATAAATTGTGTGTTCACCATTTGTTAACTACTCCCACATTTCTAACACATTTACTAATCATTAGTAAATTGCTTTTGCAGTCCCTAATCTAAAAGTAAGCACTATTAATACTTTACAAATATTTTGAGTTATCAGTGTAATTTCTCACAAAAAGATGGGCATGCCATAGGTAGACATTCCTGCAGTAACTGGTAACAGAACAAGCACACAACCCAGGAAGCTTAACACCCTAGAGTTGATCGACGCACCGGTGTGTCAGTCTAATTTACAGTACATACCAAACATATCCCCAGCAAAATCCATCAGTTTAAGCTAGAGATATCCACCAGTGTGTGGTGAAAGGTGGCAGAGCTCGAGCGGCGTTTGTCAGACCATGAGACATCCCAAAAATCGGTCTTAACATCCAAACCGTTTGGGTTAGAAACTAAGATTCTCAAAACAAGATGGTGTACTCCGTTTTGCGATCATCTAAAGGTAACCATTACTGGTTTAAAAAACAAATGTAAGAATGAAGGTAGTTTTGTGCCGACCCAACAAAAGGAGTTAAATACTGTATGCATAAACAAACATGTAACGACTTTCCTCTTCTTCTGACGAGGAGTAAGAGATATCGGACCAATGTGCAGCGTGGTAAGTGTCCATTTTAATATATAAAACTGAACACTACAAAAATGCAAAATAACAAAGTCAATGAACAAACGAAAATCGAAACAGTCCCGTATGGTACAAACACAGGAAACAACCACCCACAAAAACCAATGAAAAACAGGCTACCTAAATATGGCTCCCAATCAGAGACAACGACTGACACCTGCCTCTGATTGGGAACCATACTAGGCCAAACACATAGAAATATAACCAAAGAACAAAACATAGAAAAAACAACATAGAATGCCCACCCCAACTCACGCCCTGACCAAACTAAAATAAAGACAAAAAAAGGGAACTAAGGTCAGAACGTGACAAAACATATATGTATTTCCTGATTTTTTTTTTTACATCTCCTAGTTTCAGGACAGACACTGTAAAACCTTGTTCCTATGATTGATGTTTTTTCTGTCCCTTTTGCCATTTATGAATGTGTTATTCAATGCATTTCTAAGCATTTCTATGGGCAAAAATCTATATTTTGTCAAATAATTTGTTCTTATTTTTTTGATACCTAAAGGTGTCCTAAAATTCTAAATCATATAGCTAAAATTCTATACTAAATAAATAAGGAAATATACAGTACCAGTCAAAAGTTTGGACACGTACTCATTCCAGGGTTTTTCTTTATTTGTACTATTTTCTACATTGTGGAATAATAATGAAGACATCAAAACTATGAAATAACACACATGGAATCATGAAGTAACCAACAAATGTTAAACAAATCAAAATATATTTTATATTTGAGATTTCAAGGTAGCTACTCATTGCCTTGATGACAGCTTTGCACACTCTGACATTATCTCAACCAGCTTCACCTGGAATGCTTTTCCAACAATCTTGAAGGAGTTCCCACATATGATGAGCAATTGTTGGCTGCTATTCCTTCACTCTGCGGTCCAACTCATCCCAAACTGGCGGCTGCTAAAACAACTCCAGTAACCTTGGTTTCTAGTGCCTGGCAGTTGACATAGAGGAGAAATGAGAGGAGTTAGATATCAGCAGTAAACAACCTTTTACTCAGAGGTTCTGAAGCTAAGGACATCTTCTTCTAGACTTGCATGTGTGTGTGTGTGTTTGTTTGTGTGTATGTGGTGCACGTGCACGTGTCCGTGCATGACTTTAGGTTAGTGGTGAAACGCCCAGAGGCTTGTATGTGCTTTTCCACATCTTCAAACCACATGTGAAAGAGAGTACATGTTTGTGTGTTTGTGAATCAAGTTGACAGGGTTTGTGCATTTTCTCATTTTATGAGTGCATGTGGTGTGTGTGTGGGTGGATGACTGCCAGCACGCAGGCCTTTCAATGTGATTATTTTTAGTCCAAACTTTAAAGACATTAGTCTAATAGAGCATGTTATCTTCTTTATCCTCCTCCTCACCTTTAAATGAGGCTTTGTTACCCAGAATGCAGTGGGCTTTACCTCTTTGTGAATCATACTGTATATAAGACAGCACATCCCAATACTTATTGGATATCACATTTGTTCCAGAAGATGTTTTACTTCAAAGTATTTATTCAAATCATAGTATGGAAGTATAGCAATGATTATCTCACACAATATGGAACTATAATAATTTAATAATAAGCAGTGACCAGTAGACAATTTACTACTAGACCCATAATCCAATTTACTGTATAAAAGGCTGATTACTAGTTATTCTGTAATTGTTCGCGTGTGCAGTTCATTAAACCATTGACCATCAGTACAATTGGTGTTTGTAGTGAAATTTTGTTTCCATGTATTTCATTCATATTTTATTCACAGCTCTCCATATGAACACTGGAGACCCTGATAGTCATGCAAGCCGACCAGACAGATTTTAGCGCTTTACAATGCAAAGCATTTATCAACAGGAACAATTACATCAGATTGGAATCATTTTCATATTTTAAACTTAATTGTTACCGCTGCCTCGGAGCACACAAAAAAAACAACGTTACATTAAGACACCATTTTTTTGTTCTTCTCCCTCACTGTCTTCAAGATTAACTATTCAATCACACATGCTCGCCCGCATGTGACTGCAAACACACTATATACAAAAGTATGTGGACACCCCTTCAAATTACTGGATTGAGCTATTTGAGCAACACACGTTGCTGAAAGGTGCATAAAATCGAGCACACAGCCATGCAATCTCCATAGACAAATCTCCATTCTATTGGCAGTAGAATGGCCTTACTGAAGAGCTCAGTGACTTTCAACGAGGCACCGTCATAGGATACCACCTTTCCAACAAGTCAGCTCATCAAATTTCTGCCCTGCTAGATCTGCCCTGACAAACTACAAATGTTGTTATTGTGAAGTAGAAACGTCTGGGAGCAATAACGGCTTAGCGTGAAGTGGTAAGCCACAGAACGGGACCGCTGAGTGCTGAAGCGCGTATTGCATTAATATTGCCTGTCCTCGGTTGCAACACTCACTAGCTAGTTCCAAACTGCCTCTGGAAGCAACGTCAGCACAATAACTGTTCATCGGGAGCTTCATGAAATGGGTTTCCATGGCCGAGCAGCCTAAGATCACCATGCGCAATACCAGGTGTCAGCTCGAGTTGTCACACACTGATCTGTTTCACCTGTTTCTGTGATTGTCTCCACCCCTATAGGTGTTGCTTATTTTCCCCAGTGTATTTATCCCTGTGTTTCCTGTCTCTCTGTGCCAGTTCGTCTTGTGTGTTTAGTCAAGTCAACCATCGTGTTTTTCCCATACTCTTTTTGCTATTCTCCTTTTTCTAGTCCTCCCGGTTTTGACCCTTGCCTGTTTCTGGACTCTGTACCCACCTGCCTGACCATTCTGCCTGCCTTGACCAAGAGCCTGTCTGCCACTCTGTACCTAATGGACTCTGATCTGGTTTTGACCTTTTTGCCTGTCCACGACCATTCTCTTGCCTACCCCTTTGGATTATTAAACATTGCAAGATTCCAACCATCTGCCTTTTGTGTCTGCATCTGGGTCTCGCCTTGTGCCATGATAGGAGTGGTCTAAAGCTCACCACCATTAGACTATGGAGCAGCGGAAACCCATTCTCTGGAGTGATGAATCACGCTTCACCATCTGGCAGTCTGACGGAAAAATCTGGGTTTGGCGGATGCCAGGAGAACGCTACCTGCCCCAATGCATAGTGCCAACTTTAAAGTTTGTCTGGGGCTGTTTTTCATGGTTCGGGCTTGGCCCCTTAGCTCCAGTGAAGGGGTAATCTTAAAGCTACAGCATACAATGATATGCTAGACAATTCTGTGATTCCAAATTTGTGGCAACAGTTTGGGGAAGGCCCTTTCCTGTTTGAGCATGACAATGCCCCTGTGCACAAAACAAGATCCATGTAGAAATGGTTTGTTGAGATCGGTGTGGAAGAACTTCTCTGGCCTGTACAGATCCCTGACCTCAATCCCATCGAACACCTTTCGGATGAATTTGAACGGTGAATGCGAACCAGGCCTAATCGCCCAACATCAGTGCTCAACCTCACTAATACTCTTGTGGCTGAATGGAAGCAAGTCCCCGCAGCAATGTTCCAACATCTAGTGGAAAGTCTTCCCAGAAGAGTGGAGGCTGTTATAGCAGCAAATGAGGGACCAACTCCATATTAATGCCCATGATTTTGGAATGAGATGTTCGACGAGCAGGTGTCCACATTCTTTTGGTTATATATACAGTTGAAGTCGTAAGTTTACATACACTTAGGTTGGAGTCATTATAACTTGTTTTTCAACCACTCCACAAATGTCTTGTTAACAAACTATTCCAGTGGGTCAGAAGTTTACATACACGACCATATCACCTCCACCCTACCTGACACCCTAGACCCACTTCAATTTGCTTACCGCCTCCAATAGGTCCACAGACGACGCAATCGCAGTCACACTGCACACTGCCCTAACCCATCTGGACAAGAGGAATACCTATGTAAGAATGCTGTTCATCAACTACAGCTCAGCATTTAACACTATAGTACCCTCCAAACTCGTCATTAAGCTCGAGACCCTGGGTCTCGACCCCGCCCTGTGCTACTGGGTCCTGGACTTCCTGACGGGCCGCACCCAGGTGGTGAGGGTAGGTAACAACATCTCCACCCCGCTGATCCTCAACACTGGGGCCCCACAAGGGTGCGTTCTCAGCCCTCTCCTGTACTCCCTGTTCACCCATGACTGCGTGGCCATGCACGCCTCCAACTCAATCATCAAGTTTGCAGACAACACTACAGTGGTAGGCTTGATTACCAACAACGACGAGACGGCCTACAGGGAGGAGGTGAGGGCCCTCAGAGTGTGGTGTCAGGAAAATAACCTCACATTCAATGTCAACAAAACAAAGGAGATGATCGTGGACTTCAGGAAACAGCAGAGAGAGCAGCCCCCTATCCACATCGACGGGACAGTAGTGGAGAAGGTGGAACGTTTTAAGTTCCTCGGCGTACACATCACGGACAAACTGAAATGGTCCAACCACACAGACAGCATGGTGAAGAAGGCGCAGCAGCGCCTCTTCAACCTCAGGAGGCTGAAGAAATTCGTCTTGTCACCAAAATCACTCACAAGCTTTTACAGATGCACAATTGAGAGCATCCTGTCGGGCTGTATCACCGCCTGGTACGGCAACTGCTCAGCCCACAACTGTAAGGCTCTCCAGAGGGTAGTGAGGTCTGCACAACGCATCACCGGGGGCAAACTACCTGCCCTCCAGGACACCTACACCACCCGATGTCACAGAAAGGCCAAAAAGATCTTCAAGGACAACAACCACCCGAACCACTGCCTGTTCACCCGCTATCATCCAGAAGGCGAGGTCAGTACATGTGCATCAAAACGGGGACCGAGACTGAAAAACAGCTTCTATCTCAAGGCCATCAGACTGTTAAACAGCCATCACTAACATTGAGTGGCTGCTGCCAACATATTGACTCATCTCTAGCCACTTTAATAATGAAAACATTTATGTAACAAATGTATCACTAGCCACTTTAAACAATGCCACTTTATATAATGTTTACATACCCTACATTACTCATCTCATATGTATATACTGTACTCTATACCATCTACTGCATCTTGCCTATGCCGTTCGGCCATCGCTCATTCACATATTTTTATGTACATATTCTTTAACATTCCTTTACACTTGTGTGTATAAGGTAGTTGTTGTGAAATTGTTAGGTTAGATTACTTGTTAGATATTACTGCATGGTCGGAACTAAAAGCACAAGAATTTCGCTACACTCGCATTAATTAACATCTGCTAACCATTTGTATGTGACAAATACAATTTGATTTGATTTGACTATGTTGACTGCCTTTAAACAGCTTGGAAAATTCCAGAAAATGATGTCATGGTTTTAGAAGCTTCTGATGGGCTAATTGACATCATTTGAGTCAATTGGAGGTGGACCTGTGGCTGTATTTCAAGGCCTACCTTCAAACTCAGTGCCTCGTTGCTTGACATCAAGGGAAAATCAAAAGAAATCCAAGACCTCAGAAAAAATATTGTAGACCTCCACAAGTCTAGTTCATCCTTGGGAGCAATTTACAAATGGCTGAAGGTACCACGTTCATCTGCACAAACAGTAGTACTCAAGTATAAACACCATGGGACCACGCAGCCGTCATACCGCTCAGGAAGGAGACGCGTTCTGTCACCAAGAGATAAACGTAGTTTGGTGCGAACAGTGCAAATCAATCCCAGAACAACAGCAAAGGATCTTGTGAAGATGCTGGAGGAAACAGGTTCAAAAGTATCTAGATCCACAGTAAAACGAGTCCTATATTGACATAACCTGAAAGGCCGCTCAGCAAGGAAGAAGGCATTGCTCCAAAACCGCCATAAAAAAGCCAGACTACGGTTTGCAACTGCACATGGGGGCAAGATTGTAATTTTTGGAAAAATGTCCTCTGGTATGATGAAACAAAAATAGAACTGTTTGACCATAATGATCATCATTATGTTTGGAGGAAAAAGGGGGAGGCTTGCAAGCCGAAAAACACCATCCCAACCGTGAAGCACAGGGGTGGCAGCATCATGTTGTAGGGGTGCTTTGCAGCAGGAGGGACTGGTGCATTTCACAAAATAGATGGCATCATGAGAAAGGAAAATTATGTGGATATATTGAAGCAACATCTCAAGACATTAGTCAGGAAGTTAAAGCTTGGTCGCAAATGGGTCTTCCAAATGAACAATTACCCCAAGCATACTTCCAAAGTTGTGGCAAAATGGCTTAAGGACAACAAAGTCAAGGTATTGGATTGGCCATCACAAAGCCCTGACCTCAATCCTATAGAACATGTGTGGGCAGAACTGAAAAAGCGTGTGCGAGCAAGGAGGACTACGAACCTGACTCTGTTACACCAGCTCTGTCAGGAGGAATGGGCCAGAATTCACCCAACTTATTGTGGGAAGCTTGTGGAAGGCTACCCTAAACGTTTGACCCAAGTTAAACAATTTAAAGGCAATGCTACAAAATACTAATTGATTTAATGTAATTTTCTGACCCACTGGGAATGTGATGAAGGAAATAAAATCTGAAATAAATCATTCTCTCTGCTGTTATTCTGACATTTCACATTTTTTAAATAAAGTGGTGATCTCAACTGACCTAAGACAGTTCATTTTTATTAGGATTAAATGTCAAGAATTGTGATAAACTGAGTTTAAATGTATTTTGCTAAGGTGTATGTAAACTTCCGACTTCAACTGTATATACACTACTCTGCTAGGTATGGACAGACAGTTGGGGGTATCTGTAGTAGAGAGGGACAGGTACTCCCTAGATGTCCCACAATCTGTCTTGTCACTGGGTTTCAGGGAGTGAATTGATCACAGGATAAAATAACAGGAAGTATGGCTTTTAATGATGGAACAGAATGGATTGGAAGGGAATGGATGGAAAGAACTAGAGAAGAACCAAACAGAAAGGGTCCACAATAACGAAACATGATGGATTGACGGATGGATGGATGAGCAAGGGAGCAGAGGTTTCATGGAAATAGAATCCAATATTGGAATGAAAGCAACAGACAAAGCTATTAAAACCCCCTGAATTCGAGTGACGCACCGTTGTGTCAATCTAAGTAACATCATAAAAAAATCCCCAACTAGAGACTATCTCCTAGATATAGAACAAACACTTCAAAACATTGATTCTTATTTATTTTTTGACTGTCTTCTTTTGCTTTTTATGAATGTTTATTTTTTTGCGTGTTTCTCTGGACTGTATTAGCAAAGGCCAAATTCAATATTATATCAAATATTTTTGGGGGATATATTTTTGGCATAAAATTCTACAATTAAAAATCAAATAGCAAAATGATCCATACTATGAGCATCTTAAGACCACCCAAACATTTTAAAAATCGGAAATGATGGCTGGATTCACAAGATGTTTATCTTTCATTTGCTGTATTGGACTTGTGATTTCATGAAAATTATATTATATGATATCCCTGTCCCGTTAGGCTAGGCTATGCTAGTCAGCTGTTTTGATGAGGAGGATCCCGGATCCGGGATGGGTATCACTGAAAGGTTAATGCAACCGCTGTGTTAGATTTTTAAAAATTACTTTAGTACAAAGCACAGCATGCAATAATCTGAGACAGCGCTCAGCCATTCTCCGCCATGTTGGAGTCCAAAGAGTCCACAAAAATACGAAATAACATCATAAATATTCCCTTACCTTTGATGAACTTTCATCAGAATGCAGTGCCAGGGATCCTAGTTCCACAATAAATCGTTGTTTTGTTTTAGAATGTCCATTTCTTCTGTCGAATTAGCAACTTTGGCTAGCATGGTGTAGCTCACGTGTCCATGAAGATTTTACGTGAACGAAAAATTCAAAAAGTGATAATAAAAGTCTAATAAACTGGTCAAACTCAGTTGAGAATCCATCTTTAGGATATTTTACACAAATATATCCAATAACGTCCCAGACGGAGCATTTCTTCGTGTCTACCTAACGTATTGCAGACAACAATATGACAAACCTAGGTGCGTAGCCGAATACTGCCAATATGGCTGACCTGTCACTCCAAAGGCTCTCATTCGGTCCCACATAAGGCTAGACACTTCATTCCACGTTCTACTGCCTGTTGACATCTAGTGGAAGGCGTATGAAGTGCATACAGATCCATAAATACAAGGCAATTGAATAGGCGATGCCTTTCACAGAGACCCATTTCAGAATTTTCACTTCCTGTTTGGAAGTTTGCCTGCCAAATGAGTTCTGTTTTACTCACAGATATATTCAAACAGTTTTAGAAACTTGAGAGTGTTTTCTATCCAATAGTAATAATAATATGCATATCATATGATCTAGGACAGAGTACGAGGCCGTTTAAATTGGGCACAATTTTATCCAGAGGTTTTAATTAAAACAATTCCATATGCCAGTTTAGAACCCCCCCCCAGCGGCTTAGACTTTAAAAACGTAATATTTTGGAAAACAATGGAAAGCATAAGAATGCTTATCCTTTAAAAAAATGCTTTCTACCATCTCGAACAGATGTCTCTCCTATGTAGAAAACACTCAAACAATGAAAATGTTGTGCTAATATGTGTCATTCAGTGTCAATAGACAATTACTGACACGACGAGAAAGATTTGTGAGACAAGACACAAACACACGCACACACATGCACACACAAACACATACACACACAAATACGCACACACACACACAAACACACATCGTTTTTTAGTTGTATTGTTTGTATATTCTTGTACTTTAAATTTGTGTGACTATCCTTTTCTATCAATGTATCAGTGTTTTGTTACTTGACATGCTTTGTGTTTTTTTGTGGACCCCAGGAAGAGTAGCTGCTGCTTCTGCCAAAGCTAATGGGGATCCGAATAAACAAATACAAATAAATCACAAGATTTTTAATTAGGAAAAAAAGCAGTTATTGGGGTGGGTGCAGTTCTCGAAAGCATTTTATTTTAGAATCGTTCAGACATGGAGTTTTGGATAAATATTTGATTAATTAAAATGGAGAGTTGTTTACTTTTTATTTTCACACGCAAACACACACGTTCACACAATATTAGTGTCCCCTCTACAGTACCTCTGTATTTCAGTGTAATCTCCGCAGCCCGGAAACAAATAGTATTGTCAGGTGTCCTTAACAAACATTTGCCAAGTATTACTAATGAATCCAACATGGAAACCACAGCACAGTGAATTAGAGCCATTTCTCAGATCATCAAAGGCAAGGTAGCTTGTGAGAAGAGCAGAGGACCAGACAGAACAATCCTATAGTGCAATCTGTAATGTGTGTCTATGGTGGCTGAGTAACACAGTATTACACTGCAGTAATAGACGTGTTAACCCAAATATGAGATCTGGGGAAAACATTATTTAACTCTGAATGACAAATGTGTGTGTGTGTGTGTGTGTGTGTGTGTGTGTGTGTGTGTGTGTGTGTGTGTGTGTGTGTGTGTGTGTGTGTGTGTGTGTGTGTGTGTGTGTGTGTGTGTGTGTGTGTGTGTGTGTGTGTGTGTGTGTGTGTGTGTGTGTGTGTGTGTGTGTGTGTGTGTGTGTGCATGGAATGTGGCACAGATGTCTGATGAAAGCATCACCGAGTGGATGTTGGCTTTGAGAGATGGGAAGTTTCTACAAAATATAATTTTGACTCGGCTTAGGGCCTACAAATGGGCATGACAATATTGTTTATAACAGACTGGTACAAAGAAACAAATGTCCTTAGCAAAGACATGTTACATTTTAAATGTTAAACTTTAAATGTACTTTAACATATTAGTCCTGGGAGACTGCAGTCAAATACAAGGACCTCAAAAGCCCTAGAAATACAATATGAATGAAATATATACTTGTTTACTCACGAAGGCTCTTTGAATAAGTCGCTGAACTAATTTCAGGAAAGAGAATGTTCTTTTGGTCAAGGGATTTATTGCAGTGTAACTGTCACTGGTGTATACTGTATGTATAAGTGTGCTACAGTAACTGTGGAGTTCAATGGGAGGTCAGCTCTCCAGACAACTGCTCTATTTGGCTTCCTTTGTTTACCATTGCTTCAAAACTCTCTCCATTTACTATGACGTTACCGGCAGCTTATAGATGAGAGAGGGAAGGAAGGACTCAACATTGAGTGAACAATGAAAGAGAGGGAAGGAAGGACTCAACATTGAGTGAACAATGAAAGAGAGGGAAGGAAGGACTCAACATTGAGTGAACAATGAAAGAGAGGGAAGGAAGGACTCAACATTGAGTGAACAATGAAAGAGAGGGAAGGAAGGACTCAACATTGAGTGAACAGGAACCTCCCCTTCTGTAGCCGATCACAGCATGAACAAAATAAAGTCTCTCTCTCTCTCTCTCTCTCTCTCTCTCTCTCTCTCTCTCTCTCTCTCTCTCTCTCTCTCTCTCTCTCTCTCTCTCTCTCTCTCTCTCTCTCTCTCTCTCTCTCTCTCTCTCTCTCTCTCTCTCTCTCTCTCTCTCTCTCTCTCTCTCTCTCTCTCTCTCTCTCTCTCTCTCTCTCTCTCTCTCTCGTGCACAAGTGCAGTGAAATGCATTTGTTGAAAGCGCTAAACCCAACAATGACAGTGATCAATATAATTGTAGTACAAAACAAATGACATGATAACAAAAACACGGGAGAAACAAAAATAAGGCATGAGAAGAAGACAAGAAACACGGCGTACTCTGCAGTTACACTCAATACCACTGAAAACCTTGGCATTGATTGGTTGTGGGCAACTGTGTTCAGGAAAGCAAGGTGTTTATGCCGTGCTAAAGCTAACGTCAACTAGCTGTGATCGGCTACAGAAGGGGAGGTTCCTGTTCACTCAATGTTGAGTCACAGCTTTCTAAGAACACTGTGTTTGTCCACCTATAGATTTCTCAGAACATTGTTCTATTCTAAGAACAGCAAGCACATGCATGTAGACCAAATTCAATTCTCAGAACTGTTCACCTTTCTCAGAATGCTATTATCACCCCAACATTGCTTGTCGGGTTGATATTAATGTCTCGATGAAATAATGACGAGCTAGACGCCATTCTCTGAATATGAATGACATTTTCCTCACTCAGAAGAGAAGAGTGAGCAAAGATCTTTTTGGTTTTCATCTTCTGACAGAATAAGTTATACATTCTATTTATACTGCAACTGAAACAGTCAATGCAGGGATTGTTGTTTTTGACTCCCACAATTGGGAAATACTTATATGTTTTTGTGTTTCATATTTATATAGAAAAACATTGCCCATTCTTCTACCCCTTATTGAGTGACCGTAGTCCCTCAATAATTAAACAGAATCCTCTCTCCCAGCCTGTCCCCTGTCTATTCACCTACTCTTCTGTTTTGTTTGGCCATCTGTACACATTGGAAATCAGTCCCTTATTCCCCCCTCCATCCCTTTCAGTCTTTTTCTCTCCGTCTCTCTCTGTCCCAATAGATTGTTGGAAGAAATAGACTAGTCTACTGAAAACAGAGAGTGGAAGAGAAATCCAATCAGTCAATACGGCACCCCTGTGTCTCTGAATGGGTTGTGTGTGCGTGTGTGTGTGTGTGTGTGTGTGTGTGTGTGTGTGTGTGTGTGTGTGTGTGTGTGTGTGTGTGTGTGTGTGTGTGTGTGTGTGTGTGTGTGTGTGTGTGTTTGTGTCTAACCAGGGTGTGCTTCTAGCACTGTCACACTAGATCCATAGATTTACAAAGTTTAGTTAACTACACAAACTAACAAGCTTGTGACAGTTCCTCATCAAGTGTCAAGTTTCATTAGTAGAATATTCGGGATACACATGGTATACACGTCCAACGAAATGCTTACTTGCAGGTTCCTTCTCGACAATACAACAACAATAAAAAATAATAAAATATAACAATACAAACAAAGTGAATTGCTCAGTAGAATGGAAAACACAATTTATAGTCCATATTTACACGTGTTTTGGGGAAGGGGGGATTGGGGGGTGTTTAAATTGTGCATTATTTAGCAAACGTAATACAAGTTTGGTTGCAGCAGTTGTGATGTGTGTATTTTTTTATTTTTTTTTATTTCACCTTTATTTAACCAGGTAGGCTAGTTGAGAACAAGTTCTCATTTGCAACTGCGACCTGGCCAAGATAAAGCATAGCAGTGTGAACAGACAACACAGAGTTACACATGGAGTAAACAATAAACAAGTCAATAACATGGTAGAAAAAAAAGAGAATCTATATACAATGTGTGCAAAAGGCATGAGGTAGGCAATACATCGAATAATTACAATTTAGCAGATTAACACTGGAGTGATAAATCGTCAGATGATCATGTGCAAGAAGAGATACTGGTGTGCAAAAGAGCAGAAAAGTAAATAAATAAAAGCAGTATGGGGGGTGAGGTAGGTAAATTGGGTGGGTAGTTTACAGATGGACTATGTACAGCTGCAGCGATCGGTTAGCTGCTCGGATAGCAGATTTTTAAAGTTGTTGAGGGAGATAAAAGTCTCCAACTTCAGAGATTTTTGCAATTCGTTCCAGTCGCAGGCAGCAGAGAACTGGAAGGAAAGGCGTCCAAATGAGGTTTTGGCTTTAGGGATGATCAGTGAGATACACCTGCTGGAGCGCGTGTTGCGGGTGGGTGTAGCCATCGTGACCAGTGAACTGAGATAAGGCGGCACTTTACCTAGCATAGCCTTGTAGATGACCTGGAGCCAGTGGGTCTGACGACGAACATGTAGCGAGGGCCAGCCGACTAGGGCATACAGGTCGCAGTGGTGGGTCGTATAAGGTGCTTTAGTAACAAAACGAATGGCACTGTGATAAACTGCATCCAGTTTGCTGAGTAGAGTATTGGAAGCTATTTTGTAGATGACTTCGCCGAAGTCGAGGATCGGTAGGATAGTCAGTTTTACTAGGGTAAGTTTGGCGGCGTGAGTGAAGGAGGCTTTGTTGCGGAATAGAAAGCCGATTCTTGCTTTGATTTTGGATTGGAGATGTTTGATATGAGTCTGGAAGGAGAGTTTGCAGTCTAGCCAGACACCTAGGTACTTATAGATGTCCACATATTCTAGGTCGGAACCGTCCAGGGTGGTGATGCTAGTCGGGCGTGCGGGTGCAGGCAGCGAACGGTTGAAAAGCATGCATTTGGTTTTACTAGCGTTTAAGAGCAGTTGGAGGCCACGGAAGGAGTGTTGTATGGCATTGAAGCTCGTTTGGAGGTTAGATAGCACAGTGTCCAAGGAAGGGCCGGAAGTATATAGAATGGTGTCGTCTGCGTAGAGGTGGATCAGGGAATCGCCCGCAGCAAGAGCAACATCATTGATGTATACAGAGAAAAGAGTCGGCCCGAGAATTGAACCCTGTGGTACCCCCATAGAGACTGCCAGAGGACCGGACAACATGCCCTCCGATTTGACACACTGAACTCTGTCTGCAAAGTAGTTGGTGAACCAGGCAAGGCAGTCATTAGAAAAACCGAGGCTACTGAGTCTGCCGATAAGAATATGGTGATTGACAGAGTCGAAAGCCTTGGCCAGGTCGATGAAGACGGCTGCACAGTAATGTCTTTTATCGATGGCGGTTATGATATCGTTTAGTACCTTGAGCGTGGCTGAGGTGCACCCATGACCGGCTCGGAAACCGGATTGCACAGCGGAGAAGGTACGGTGGGATTCGAGATGGTCAGTGATCTGTTTGTTGACATGGCTTTCGAAGACCTTAGATAGGCAGGGCAGGATGGATATAGGTCTGTAACAGTTTGGGTCCAGGGTGTCTCCCCCTTTGAAGAGGGGGATGACCGCGGCAGCTTTCCAATCCTTGGGGATCTCAGATGATACGAAGGAGAGGTTGAACAGGCTGGTGATAGGGGGTGCGACAATGGCGGCGGACAGTTTCAGAAATAGGGGGTCCAGATTGTCAAGCCCAGCTGATTTGTATGGGTCCAGGTTTTCCAGCTCTTTCAGAACATCTGCTATCTGGATTTGGGTAAAGGAGAAGCTGGGGAGGCTTGGGCGAGTAGCAGCGGGGGGGGGCGGGGCTGTTGGCCAAGGTTGGAGTCGCCAGGAGGAAGGCATGGCCAGCCATTGAGAAATGCTTGTTGAAGTCTTCGATTATCACGGATTTATCGGTGGTGACCGTGTTACCTAGCCTCAGTGCAGTGGGCAGCTGGGAGGAGGTGCTCTTGTTCTCCATGGACTTTACAGTATCCCAGAACTTTTTGGAGTTAGAGCTACAGGATGCAAATTTCTGCTTGAAAAAGCTGGCCTTTGCTTTCCTGACTGACTGCGTGTATTGGTTCCTGACTTCCCTGAACAGTTGCATATCGCGGGGGCTCTTCGATGCTATTGCAGTTCGCCACAGGATGTTTTTGTGCTGGTCGAGGGCAGTCAGGTTTGGAGTGAACCAAGGGCTATATCTGTTCTTGGTTCTGCATTTTTTGAACGGAGCGTGCTTGTCTAATATGGTGAGGAAGTAACATTTAAAGAATGACCAGGCATCCTCAACTGACGGGATGAGGTCAATATCCTTCCAGGGTACCCGGGCCAGGTCGATTAGAAAGGCCTGCTCGCAGAAGTGTTTTAGGGAGCGTTTGACAGTGATGAGGGGTGGTCGTTTGACCGCGGACCCGTGGCGGATACAGGCAATGAGGCAGTGATCGCTGAGATCTTGATTGAAGACAGCAGAGGTGTATTTGGAGGGCAGGTTGGTCAGGATAATGTCTATTAGGGTGCCCATGTTTACGGATTTAGGGTTGTACCTGGTGGGTTCCTTGATGATTTGTGTGAGATTGAGGGCATCAAGCTTGGATTGTAGGACTGCCGGGGTGTTAAGCATATCCCAGTTTGTGTGTGTGCGTGTGTGTCTGTGTGTGTCTGTGTGCATGCGTGTGTGTGTGCATGGAATGTGGCACAGATGTCTGATGAAAGCATCACCGAGTGGGTGTTGGCTGTGTGAGAAGGGAACTTTCTATAAAATGTCCTTTTGACTTGACTTAGGTCCAACAAATGGTCATGACAATATTGTTTATAAACAGACTGAAAACAAATGTCCTTAACAAAGATATGTCAAATTTGAAGGTCAAACTTTAAACGATAAACTTTAAATGTACTTTAACTTAAAACTTCTTGTCAATAAGGGGGCGCTGTTTTCACTTTGGAAAAAATCGTGCCCAAATTAAACTGCCTCGTACTCTATTCTAGATCATACAATATGCATAGTATTATTACTATTGCATAGAAAACACTGTGAAGTTTCTAAAACAGTTTGAATTATATCTGTGAGTAAAACAGAACTCATTTGGCAGCAAACTTCCACACAGGAAGTGAAAAATCAGAAAATGAGGCTCTGTTTCAGGGCCTGCCTATTCAACTGGCTTTTATTTATCGATATGTATGCACTTCATACGCCTTCCACTAGATGTCAACAGGCAGTGGAAGGTGGAATGGGGTGTCTATCTTGATCTGAGGTCGAATAAGAGCTTTTGGAGTGACAGGTCCGGTATTTTCTTTGTCTTCGAAGGCGCGCTGGGGAGCTTGACATTGTCTTCTGAAAAGCGTTCGGTATACACGGCGAATATCTCCGGCTCTGATTTTATTTGATACATATGATAATAACATCATAAAGTAGTTTTTTTCAACCGAGTTTTATCAGTTTATTCAACGTTTATTGGGACTTTTGGAGTTTTCCGTTCTTTGCGCCAAGAGAGGATGGGAATGTTAGCAACCTTGGCTAACATTGTGGCGCGAATTCGACAGAAGAAATGGACATTCTACAACCAAACAACGATTTATTCTGGACCAAGGACACCTTGTACAACATTCTGATGGAAGCTCAGCAAAAGTAAGAAAACATTTATGATGTTATTTTGTATTTCTGTGTAAAATGTTGACTCCTATTCTCCGCCGTGTTGGTGAGTGCTGTCTCACAATAACGCAAGCTGTATGTTATGGTAAAGTAATTTTTTTAAATCTAACACAGCAGTTGCATTAAGAACCAGTGTATCTTTCATTTGCCATACAACAAATATTTTTATGTAAAGTTTATGATGAGTTCTTTGGTCAGATTAGGTGAGTGTCCAAAATATCTCCGGAGATTCTGGTGAATCGTTGCTACATATTCACAATGTATAACCAGGATTTGTAGCTATAAATATGCACATTTTCGAACAAAACATAATTGTATTGTATAACATGATGTTATAAGACTGTCATCTGATGAAGTTGTCCAAAGGTTAGTGATTAATTTTATATATTTTGCTGGTTTTTGCGAAAGCTACCTTTGCGGTGAATAAATGCGTTTGTGTGTTTGGCTATTGTGGTAAGCTAATATAATTCTATATTGTGTTTTCGCTGTAAAACACTTAAAAAATCAGAAATATTGGCTGGATTCACAAGATGTTTATCTTTCATTTGCTGTACACCATGTATTTTTCATAAATGTTTTATGATGAGTATTTATGTATTTCACGTTGCTCTCTGTAATTATTCTGGCTGCTTTGGTGCTATTTTTGATGGTGGCTGCAATGTAAAACTATGATTTATACCTCAAATATGCACATTTTCGAACAAAACATAAATGTATTGTATAACATGTTATAAGACTGTCATCTGATCAAGTTGTTTCTTGGTTAGTGACTAAGTTTATCTCTATTTTGTCGGTTTTGTGAAAGCTACCTATGCGGTGGAAACATGGTGAAAATATGCGGTTGTGTGTTTGGCTATTGTGGTTAGCTAATAGAAATACATATTGTGTTCCATCGGAAACGATTTCTGGATTCATAAGATGTTTATCTTTCATTTGCTGTATTGGACTTGTGATTTCATGAAAATTATATTATATGATATCCCTGTCCCGTTAGGCTAGGCTTTGCTAGTCAGCTTTTTTGATGAGGAGGATCCCGGATCCGGGAGAGAGAAGCGGTAGAGGTTTTAAACTAATAACACACAAATTATTGTATTTAACTTGTCTATATATAATACATAATCTAAATATTCACAGCGTAGGTTGGAAAAATTATGTGAACCCCCAGGCTAATGACTTCTCCAAAAGCTAATTGGAGTCAGGAGTCAGCTAACCTGGAGTCCAATCAATAAGATGAGATTGGAGATGTTGGTTAGAGCTGCCTTGCAAGAATGGTGTTCATGGTAGGACACCACGGAAGAAGCCACTGCTGTCAAAAAAAACATTGCTGCACATCTGAAGTTTGAAAAAGTGCACTTGGATGTTCCACAGCACTACTGGCAAAATAATCTGTGGACAGACGCAACTACAGGTGAGTTGTTTGGAAGGAACACAGAACACTATGTATGGTTAAAAAAAGGCACAGCCAACCAACATCAAATACCAACTGTAAAGTATGGTGGAGGGAGCACCATGGTTTGGGGCTGCTTCGCTGCCTCAGGGCCTTGACAGCTTGCTATCATTGATGGAAAAATGAATTCCCAAGTTCATCAAGACATTTTGCAGGAGAATGTTAGGCTATCTATTGTTGTGGCAATTTCCTGTATTACCAAATGATGAGAGAGCAAACCACACACCAGTCAGAGTTATACTTAAACTTCACCTTTAATAATAATTAAGCTTTTGCTATAGCATTTGACTTTCAACATTTCAGTATCTCTAATGAAAAGTTGAGTGGTCAACATAATGGCAACTGAGATCTTTTGTAGCAAAGATCCACCCCCTAGTCGACATGACAAACCACAGATAATAGAAACTGTTCACAAAGAAAGACTTTTACTTGAGAGAGGAGTATCCCATAGCCAGACAGCATTCGCTATAAATTATCGCACAGTTTGGTCTCTAAAACGAGGTTCTAATCTCGTTTTGGTACTTCATAGTACCAAAACACCAACTCATCCAATGGCATATATCAATTGTCAATTCTAGATACCCCCATCTCAAGAACACCCCACTCCTGGACAAGCTCACTGAGGGGAGTCAGCCTCTAGGTCATATACTAGGTCAAGATAAGAGCAACATCAGAGGGGACATACGTTCCAGACACTGCATACATACATACATACAGACAATGGTTCCAGACACTGCCATACTCCTCACCCCAATGAGAAAAGGAGGGAGTGACGGGCGTACAGACATTATTGAGACAACTAACTGGTTCCCCATTAATCACGCCATCCCTTCACATGGTTTAGGAATAGTTACAGACACATTCCCATAAGGAGACAATGTTCCGTTCTGTCCTCCTCCCCTTCTGATATTCTGCATAGCACCACATGGTTTAACAGATACATTCACATATGAAGACAAGCCTGACCTCTCCCCTCTCTGGGCCCCAAGTGACTGAGCCCTAGCTGAGAAGGGATACCTGCAACTGCCAACCCTATAGTCCAAAGGGAAACATTCTAATGACAAGTATCTCACATAAGCATATTATGAAAATAAAACATATTATCTATGTTACCCAACTAATTCTGATTCATCCCCAACACTATCCGCCAATTGAAGCTCAACAGAAGTTGGGTGACGCATCAGGAAAATGACCCAAAACACAAGAGTAAACCAACAACAGAAAAAAATACGCCTTCTGGAGTGGCCCACTCAGAGTCCTGACCTCAACCCGATTTGAGATGCTGTGGCATGACCTCAAGAGAGCTGTTCAAACCAGAATCCCAAGAATATTGCTGAACTGAAACAGCTTTGTGAAGAGGAATGGTCCAAAATTCCTCCTGACCGTTGCGCAGGTCTGTTCTGTAACTACAGAAAACGTTTGGTTGAGGTTATTGCTGCCAAAGGAGGGTCAACCAGTTATTAAATCCAAGGGTTCACATACTTTTTCCACCCTGCACTGTGAATGTTTATACGGTGTGTTCAATAAAGACATGAAAACGTATAGATGTTTGTGTGTTATTAGTGTAAGCAGACTGTGTGTTTGTCTATTGTTGTGACCTAGATTGAGATCAGATTCAATTTGATGACCAATTTATGCAGAAGTCCAGGTATTACCAAATGGTTCTCATACTTTTTCCTGCTACTGTATATACTTTATTCCAATCACCCTTTGCATTGATGACAGCTTTGCACACTCTTGGCATTCTCTCAATGAGCTTCACCTGGAATGCTTTTCCAACATTCTTGAAGGAGTTCCCACATATGCTGAGCAACAGTTCGTTGCACGGTATTGGTAAGCCTTCTGCTCCCTGATGTGGGTGTCGGTGAGTCTCTCCTCGGGGTTCCACTCTCAATCGAATGGGAAAATGGAGCGGGCCAACCAGGAGCTGGAGAAGATCCTCCTCTGTTTTGTCTCCACCCAGGCCAGCAACTGGAGCAAGTTCCTCATCTGGGCAGAGTATGCTCACAACAAACTGCTGAACGCGTCCACTGGAGTGTCTGTTCGGGTTTGCCCACCCCCGCCCCCTGTTTCCTGAACAACAGGCCTAAGCCAAGGGGTGCCATCAGCAGAGGCGTTCACTCGACTATGACGCCGCACCTGGATCAGAGTGCAATCCTCCTTGCCCGCTCCTCTAACCGACACAAACACCAGAAAAACCGGCACCAAAGGCCTCTTCGGCTCCTCCGACCGGGTCAAACGGTGTGGCTATCCACCCGTGATCTTCTCTTAAAAGGTGGACTCGCGGAGGCTCACTCAATGCTACATAGAACCATTCAAGATCCCGAGTCGCATCAATCCGGTCACCTATCGTCTCCAGCTTCCCAGGTCTATGAGGGTCTGTCCATCCTTCCATGTCTCCCGTCTCAAGCTGGTAAGGACCAGTCCCTTCTCTTCCCCCCTCAGCTTCCCCTCCACCCCCTCGACTTGTTTATGGTTACACTGTCCGGTGTCAGTTGAAGGCTTCTCGGGTCCGAGGCACCCTGCAGTACCTGGTGGACTGGGAGGGCTACGGCCCCGAGGAGTGGGCGTGAGTGCCTGCCTGGAACATCCTGGATCAGGGACTTGTTTGGGACTTCATCCAACTACGTGGTGGTCGCCCTGGCTCCTCGGCTGGAGCCGCTCCTAGAAGGGGGGGTACTCTCATGGTTCCACCTGTCACCAGAGGGCAGCAGAGATCGTCCTAGAGACATTAACGACACTCAACTGTGTCCTGTTTACTCCTTTTGAAGAGGTGTGTTTTCTGTTGTCCTTTGCATAAGCTTGAATTGTTTACTGTGTGTGTTCGTTTCATGAGAGAGTTTGAGACTTGTTTTTTCAAGTGTACTGTGTTCCTGCAGATACTGTTCCTCAGTAAAGTATGTGGTTTATCCTTAACAACTGATTTCTCCTCTGGTCTCTTCTGTGCACCTGGGTCCAACCTCACCACCTCACAACCCCTACCTTGTCACAAAACAACTGGTCGGCTCAAACGCATTATGCAGGAAGGGATACCTGTTAATTGAAATGCATTCCAGGTGACAACCTCTTGAAACTGGTTGAGAGAATGCCAAGATTGTGGAAATCTGTCATCAAGGAAAAGGGTAGCTGTGTTTAACACTTGTTAGCTTACTACATGATTCCATATGTGTTATTTCATAGTGTTGATGTCTTCAATATTATTTTACAAAAATAAAGAAAAACCCTGGAATGAGCAGGTGTGTCCAAACTCTTTACTGGTACTGTATGTGTATGTGACCACTACAATTGCATTTGTAATTTACTTTTATATACACACAGTGCATCAAAAATGCTTCTTGGCTGATAACAATAATGATGTGTTATGAAACTAAGGATTGATCCAAAGGTATGTTACCATCACCTACTGGCTATCCATGCACCTTGTTCATGCACCTCAAGGCCATATTAACCTTGTGAGCTAAAGCCTAGGGAGTGGCTCGGGATAGCTTGCACGAGTCCTGGGGTATGAGGCATGTACAGTGCCTTCGGAAAGTATTCAGACCCCTTGGCTTAAAATGTTGTTATGTTACAGCATTATTCTAAAATTGATTTTAAAAAATCCTCAGTTTTGGGATTTTTTTGTAAATAAAAAAAACGTATTTATATAGGTATTCAAACCCTTTCCTATGAGATTTGAAATTGAGCTCAGGTGCATCCTGTTTCCACTGACCGTCCTTGAGATGTTTTTTCAACTTGATTGGAGTCCACCTGTGGTAAATTCAATTGATTGGACATGATTTGGAAAGGCACACACCTGTCCAGAATGAGACTGTAACGTAACAAAATGTGAAAAAAGTGAAGAGGTCTGAATACTATATAATGTCACTGTATAACTGCCTTAGTCATCAATCATCACGTAAGCTTAGTTCTTTCTGCGCTTCTGCTACATTATTTTGCTGAACTCTCGTTCCTGTATTGTTCGTCTCTTTGAAGCCCTGTGGAGTTTGATGTGTGTTTTAATCTTCAGCCATAGCAAACAATTCCGGAGCCCACTGAGTGCTTGAATAAAGAATTAGCCTTGACAGAGCCCTAATGGAATCCTCACAAGCCTTTCATATATATGTCTTAATGAGAAGACTGGAAGCTGCTGCTGCATCGTGTGTATGTGTGTATATGTATTGTATATGTATGTGTGTGTGTGTGTATTTGGTTTTGGATTTACTGTCCTTGTACAGTAGGGACCAGAAGTCCTCACAATGATAGTAAAACAAGGAAAATCTGGGAAAGTGGGAACATTTTTGCCGGTCCCCACAAGAACAATGGGTATTTTATCAAGTCAAATAAACTGTATTGGTTGCGTACACAGATTTGAAGATGTTATCACAGGTGCAGCAAAATACTCCAACAGCTCCAACAGTGCAGTAAAACCTGGAATTATAATTTTTTCAACTATGCAAACATAATCCAGAAAAATCTAAAAAATAATTTATATATGCTGAGCCATGACTAGAAGACATTATACACTGTATATATAAAGTGGAGAAACAGTATGTAAACCTTACTAAAGTGACCAGTGTTCAATGACTCTATCTACTTAAGGCAGCAGTCTCTAAGGTGAAGGGTAGAATATCGGGTGGTAGCTAGTAACACTGACTATCGTTCAGGGCAGGGGACTGGGCGGAGGCCGGCTAGTAACACTGACTATCGTTCAGGGCAGGGGACTGGGCGGAGGCCGGCTAGTAACACTGACTATCGTTCAGGGCAGGGGACTGGGCGGAGGCCGGCTAGTAACACTGACTATCGTTCAGGGCAGGGGACTGGGCGGAGGCCGGCTAGTAACACTGACTATCGTTCAGGGCAGGGGACTGGGCGGAGGCCGGCTAGTAACACTGACTATTGTTCAGGGCAGGGGACTGGGCGGAGGCCGGCTAGTAACACTGACTATCGTTCAGGGCAGGGGACTGGGCGGAGGCCGGCTAGTAACACTGACTATCGTTCAGGGCAGGGGACTGGGCGGAGGCCGGCTAGTGGTGACTGTTTAACAGTCTGATGGACTGTAGATATGCTTAGGGTTACAATTAAGGTTAGGGTTAGAATTAGGGTTATGGGACAGGTTTAGGGTTAGGGTAAGGGTTAGGGGTTAGGGTTTTTAATGGGAATCAATGGTTTGGTCCCCACAAGGATAGTTAAACAAACGTGTGTGTGTGTGTGTGTGTGTGCGCGCGTGCGTGTGCACATAGGAAAAAGATATCAACCTAATGCAGCATTAGTAGTTAAGCCTCTTTACCAAGGTGCTCTCTCTAAGGTTGACAGCGTTGTTGAAACCATTCACTACAAATAGCACTATTCCTGTCATCCCAGCCCTCCCTAACCCACCCTGGTCTCTTTGATAAACATAGAAGTGCTAGTGCATGTATCCCAGACCTCATATTCCTGACCATATATTTGTCATTGTCACGTCTACTCTCGCTCCTCCCCTCCAGCGTTCGACGTCGCCGGTTTACTAACCATCGGCCCTGGCAACCATCGTTACGTGCACCTGGCACCCATCATTACTCGCACCTGTTTCTCATCATGAGACACACCTGGACTCCATCACTTCACTGATTACCTTCCCTATATCTGTCACTTCCTTAGTTCCATTCCCCAGGCAGTATTGACTATGTGTTTCTTGTATTGTTCTATGTTCCGTTTATTATTAAACTCACCACTTGCTATCTGACTCCCAGCGTAAACATTACAGTCATTCAGAACTCAGCTTTTAGCTATCGATCTGTCCCATGTTATTTTTCCACCAATTTGTTTATTGTTTTAAAATACAATCAGTCAGAAGCTTATTTAGGCAACTAACAGAGGGAAATGTTATTGATTTTACATTGCACACCGTGTGGGTGAGGTACATGGGTTGCGTTTCAAACTCATAAAAGACACACCGTCCTCCACTTACCCTCGCCTTATACCCTTGTGGGAATCCCCATCACCATCTTGGCCGTCAGTCCAAATGATTAGCCAAACAAGGGAAGTTTGCAACGTAAGCCCCTCAGCCCTCGTAATTGTACACTCGTTTGGGAGTGTACAATTATGTTCCCTTCGGGGCCTGAAACGCCCTATAATTCAATTCACAATGATTCTACATCCGCTAAGAAAAGTCAGCCAAAACTTAAAACGTCGACATCAATATGGAGAAGTTAACATACAAGTACAAGTAAAAGTAAAAACAAATGTAAATAAGTACTAATGCACATGACGGCACAAACACATCTCGTAAAAGTAATGATGTTTTTGTTTGGTTAGCTTTTGGAAATTGTAGAAATAAAAATGTTCCTTCTTCAGAATTTGCTAACTATCATACAGTAGGCGTATATTTAAGCAATAAGGACCGAGGGGGTGTGATAAATGGCCAATATACCACTGTTAAGGGCTGTTCTTAAGTACAACGAAACGTGGAGTGCCTGGATACAGGCCTTAGCCGTGGTATATTGGCCATATACCAAAAACCCCTGAGGTGCCATATTGCTATTGTAAACTGGTGTAATTAAAGCAGTTGATATAAATGTTTTGTCATACCCGTGGTATACGATCTGATAGACCATGGCTTTCAGCCAATCAGCATTCAGGGCTCGAACCACCCAGTTTATTATAATAATAATAATTATTATATAGTTAATATAAGTAGACATGGAATCATAATTGACTGTAGCGCATATAAAGCACCCACAAGATACTGGTGGCAGAAAACACAATCATCCCAGGACGAATTTCTGGGCAAGGGTGGTCCACCCTTTACACCTGCAAGTGTAAACTCGTCAGACGTCACGATACGTCATCAGAAGTGTCCACTTATGAGGGCTAAGGGGTGCGTCTGTTAAGTGTTTGGAATGCAGCCATGGTCTTATTAGCAGCCGGGTCACCCCTGATACAAGTTTCATGGAAACCGGCCAATAGGGGCAACAGTGAGCGCTGTTACCTTCCAGAATGTTTTGGGAAGCATCTGCCTCTGATTCCAAAGTTTGCAAGTTCAAATCCAGTTATAAATAGTTGTTTTTAATATTTTTGTTTCCCAAACCTTAGCCCTTTCCGTAACCAGTCAGACCTAAATAATTTGGATTGAAGGCCTGAACTTAATCCTAACCTTAAAAAGTTCATGTCTAAACTTGACCTTGAACAGTTAAAAATGTACCTTAAGCACTTTGTTAGCATCTGCCTCTGATTCCAAAGGTTGCAGTTTGAATCCAGCAATAGAAAGTTGTTTTTGATCATTTTGTTTTAAGCCTGTACCAAACCTTAACCCTTACATTAAGGTTTGGGATGGGCTTAAAACAAAAATCTCAAAAACAACATATCACTGAATTCAAACTTCAACCTTTGGAATCAGAGGCAGATGCTTACGCCCATCTGCCATCCCCGTCCACAATGCCCTAGCAAAACCTAAACCTACTTGAAGGTAACAACAGTCACCTAGTGGCCGGTCTCCACGTCATCTCCCGACTTCCTCAAACATGGATGGACGTTGAATACTGACTTTTATCACAGGTGACCTGGCTGACAAAGATACAGGCGTCTTTCCTAAGTCAGTTGCCAGAGAGGAAGGAAACCGCTCAGGGATTTTATCATGAGGTTAATGGTGACTTTAAAACAGTTACAGAGTTTATTGGCTGTGATAGAAGAAAACTGAGGATGGATCAACAACATTGTAGATATTCCACAATTGTAACTTAATTGACAGAGTGAAAAGAAGGAAGCCTGTACAGAATAAAAATATTGTTTGCAGCAGGGCACTAAAGTAATGCTGCAAAAAAAATGTAGCAAACAATTAACTTTTTGTCCTGAATACAAAGTGTTATGTTCGAGAAGTGAATGCAAAATGCAAGTGTTATTTAATAATAATAATAATAATAATTTAATAACTTCAAAAAATGAATGATAACCTTACACAAGGCATAAAGCTTAAGTTACAAAGCATTAACAAGCATTACAAGGCATTATTCTATGCATGATCAGTGAGGGAGAGAGAGAAGTTCCAAGAGTACCTGGGGGGAAGAGAGAACGAGAGAGAGTGTATCTCACCAGCACAAGTCAGGAACAACGAAAGAGAAAGGGACGATGAAGCTAAGACCCTTTTATAACCATCTGACTTGTTTTGATTCAAAATCTGAGTTGGTGACCAATAGCATTACTGTTGAGTTAACCTCCAATCAGATATCAGACCTACAGGATGTAATGAGAACAGACCCTCTGCTACACAGAGGTTTGATAGATGGGGGTTGGGGAGATGATGCAGCATTTCTATGACAACACATAGGGATCCTTGCAAACAGTTGATAAGAGTCACTTCGGGGCTGGGCCACCCTACATATATACTGCATGTGCCTTCCATAACACTGATTAGGGGACACAGGCATAAGCAGAGAGAGAGAGAGAGAGACTATTTACCTTCTCTTCCCCCCTTGTGAAATTAGTTTGGGTGAGATGGTTTCATGCCACTTTCTGTCACTTTAAGTTGTTATGTCGATCAGAGACCTCTCAGTGAAGCTTGACCCGACACCACAAACTGACATAAATCTCCGTCTGACCTGCGTGAACCTGACCTGCACGAATGTGAAAAATTTACTTTTTGGTAAGCTCTGTTTACTTTTGTCAATTACAAATGTCTTCATTCACAATTGATTTCTATTAATATTAGATTAGGTGTAGTATCCATGGGCCATTATCAGATTGGCAGGCAATTGTCGGGTGAAGGGGGACAAATGGACTTGTCCTCCTAAAATGTCTTATAACAGAAACTCTGTTTGTGATATCAAAATTCGAGCAATGTTGGTGTGTTGAATAGGCTTATATAGGAAAAGTCAAGGGCGGAAGGGGGAATGACTTAACCTCACTGGTGTAAGGGGCAGTATTTTCACGTCCGGATGAAAAGCGTGCCCAGCGTAAACTGCCTGCTACTCAGGCCCAGAGGCTAGGATATGCATATTATTAGTCGATTTGGATAGAAAACACTATGAAGATTCTAAAACTGTTTGAATGAAGACTGTGAGTATAACAGAACTCATATGGCAGGCGGAAACCTGAGAAAAATACAACCAGGAAGTGGGAAATCTGAGGTTTGTCGTTTTTCAAGTGATTGCCTATCAAATATACTGTGTCTATAGGGTCAGATTGCACTTCCTAAGGCTTCCACTAGATGTCAACAGTCTTTTGAACGTTGTTTAAGGCTTCTACTGTGAAGGGGGAGCGAATAAGAGCTGTTTGAATCAGGGGTCTGGCAGAAAGCTTTGAGTTTAGTCACGCACGCGACCGTGAGCACGAGCTCCGTTCCTTTTCATTTCTAAATCAAAGGAATTGTCCGGTTGGAATATTTTTGAAGATTCATGATAAAAACTGCCTAAAAATTTATTATAGACATTGTTTGACATGTTTCTTCGAACTGTAATGGATTTAAAAAAAACTTTTTGTCTGGACTTAGTGCCCGTGTCTTGTGCATTTTGGATTACTGGACTAAATGCGCAAACAAAAAGGAGGTATTTGTACATAACTATTAACTTTATCGAACAAAACAAACATTTATTGTCTAACATGGAGACCTGGGAGTGCCATTAGATGAAGATCATCAAAGGTAATTGATTCATTTTAACGCTATTTCTGTCTTTCGTGACACCTCTCCTTCTTTGGAAAATGGCTGTATGTTTTTCTGTGGCTAGGCGCAGACCTAACATAATCGCATGGTGTGCTTTCACCGTAAAACTTTTTGAAATCTGACACAGCGGTTGCATTAAGGAGAAGTTTATATTTAATCGTATGTTTAACCTCTCTTGGGTACGTGAGACGTTAGCGTCCCACCTATTCAACAGCCAGTGAAACTGCTGGGCGCCAAATTCAAATACAGAATTACTCATTATAAAAATTCATAAAACGAAACATATTTTACATAGGTTTAAAGATGAACTTCTTGTGAATCCTACCACGGTGTCAGATTTTAAAAATGCTTTACGGCGAAAGCATACCTTACGATTATTTGAGAACATAGCCCAGCAGACAAATCATTACAAACAGTAACCAGCCAAGTAGAAGAGTTACACAAGTCAGAAATAGAGATAAAATGAATCCCTTACCTTTGATGATCTTCATATGGGTGCACTCAGCAGACATTAATTTACTCAATAAATGTTCCCTTTGTTCGATAAAGTCTCTTTATATCCAAAAACCTCAGTTTTGTTCGCGCGTTTTCTTCAGTAATCCACAGGCTCAAACGCAGTCAAAACAGGCAGACAAAATAAAATCAAAATTGTATCCGTAAAGTTCATAGAAACATGTCAAACGATGTTTATATTCAATCCTCAGGTTGTTTTTAGCCAAAATAATCGATAATATTTCAACCGGACAATAACATCGTCAATTTAAAAGGTAAACAAGAAAGGCACTCTCTCGGTCGCACACATGAAAAAGCTCTGTGACACTTCAAGGTCCACTCATTCAGACTGCTCTTACTTCCTAATTTTTTCAGAATACAAGCCTGAAACAATTTCTAAAGACTGTTGACATCTAGTAGAAGGCATAGGAACTGCAATTTGAGTCAATGGATACTGTAATGGCATTGAATAGAAAACTACAAACAAAAAAAACTTCCCGAATGGATTTTTCTCAGGTTTTCGCCTGCCAAATCAATTATGTTATACTCACAGACACTATTTTAACAGTTTTGGAAACTTTAGAGTGTTTTCTATCCAAATCTACCAGTAATATGCATATCATATCTTCTGGGCCCGAGAAGCAGGCAATTTAATTTGGGCATGCTTTTCATCCAAAATTCCGAATGCTGCCCCCTACCCTAGAGAAGTTAACACTAGTATCTTAGATCAATGTTTATGATGAGGATTTCTGTAATTTGATGTGGCTCTCTGCACTTTCACCGGAAGTTTGTTTGCGACAATGCATTTCTGAACATATGTGTTTTGGACATAAAGATGAACTTTATCGAACAATGTCTAACAATGAGTCCTGGGAGTGCCATCCGGTGAAGATCATCAAAGGTTAGTGATTAATTTTAACGCTATTTCTGACTTTTGTGACACCTCTTCTTCTTTGGTAAATGGCTGTATGGTTTTCTGTGGCTAGGCGCTGACCTAACATAATCGCAAGGTGTGCTTTCGCCGTTAATTCTTTTTGAAATCAGACACTGTGGCTAGATTAACAAGGAGTTTATCCTTAAAATGGTTTATAATACTTGTATGTTTGAGGAATTTTTATTATGAGATTTCGGTTGTTTTGAATTTGGCGCCTTGCAATTTCACTGGCTGTTGGCGAGGTGGGACGCTAGCAGATTTTAAATTCACAAGATGTCAAAATGACTGTCTCTGCACTGCTAGTGATAACACTCTCCCCCACTCGACATAGAATATGAATATTAAGGGGACAGAACAGGAACCTGCTAGGAAGCACAGCTGTCACCTTGAAAAATTGCTTATTTGGTCTTATTTAAGGGTGTACTCCTGATATATACTGTAATTTTAGGCTTTGGGATGGAATAGCAAGTTACAAGCAAGGCTGTCAGTATAAGAAGGATTGTACTTTCTTGTAATACCAGTGTTGTATTCAACTTAGGTTGAATGGTATTCTCTGGCATTTTTCAAAGTGTCAAAGTAAAGCCAGCCCATTGAACTCTGGCTGTGAACACATCTGTTCCACCCTACTGTCAGTGTTAATTACTGTGCCAGTCATGGACAACCTTTTAATGCTGTGTTTCAACTTCCTCTGCGCTACAATCCTGTGATGGTGTGCCAACAATGTGCTTGTCAAATGTCTGTGTGTGCATATGTTTGTGTGTGTGTGAGTAGGTGTGTGTGTGTGTGTGTGTGTGTGTGTGTGTGTGTGTGTGTGTGTGTGTGTGTGTTCTGTGACAGTTTTTCATAATCCCTCCAGAGTCCCTGCTGAGTGTGTTTGTGGCATGTGTGTGTATACATGCGTGTGTTTCTTTCCATTCAGTGTGTGTTCTTTAAGCACGTGACAGCATCCCTCCAGCGTCCCTCTAGCGTCCCTGTTGAATATGTGACAGGTGACAGGTGTGTCCCAGCTGTGGCCTCATGTAGCGTGGTGACATTTCAATTTCAATCAGACCTCCTGTGACATCAGAGAGCCAGAAAGGGCCCATGACAGTGGAGAGGATAGAGAGCCACCACAAACACAAACACACAGGCAAGCACAAACACATGTACACATGCACACACACACACAAACATACAGGCAAGCACAAACACATGTACACATGCACACACACACACAAACATACAGGCAAGCACAAACACATGTACACACGCACACACACACACAAACATACAGGCAAGCACAAACACATGTACACATGCACACACACACACAAACATACAGGCAAGCACAAACACATGTACACATGCACACACACACACACAAACATACAGGCAAGCACAAACACATGTACACACGCACGCACACACACAAACATACAGGCAAGCACAAACACATGTACACATGCACGCACACACACAAACATACAGGCAAGCACAAACACATGTACACATGCACACACTCACACAAACATACAGGCAAGCACAAACACATGTACACATGCACGCACAACACACACACACAAACATACAGGCAAGCACAAACACATGTACACATGCACACACACACACACAAACATACAGGCAAGCACAAACACATGTACACATGTACACACACACACAAACATACAGGCAAGCACAAACACATGTACACATGCACACACTCACACAAACATACAGGCAAGCACAAACACATGTACACATGCACGCACAACACACACACACAAACATACAGGCAAGCACAAACACATGTACACATGCACACACACACACACAAACATACAGGCAAGCACAAACACATGTACACATGCACACACACACACACAAACATACAGGCAAGCACAAACACATGTACACATGCACACACACACACACACACAAACATACAGGCAAGCACAATATGTTATGTCAGGCAACGGTTTTTTAAATATGTTATGTCACACAACGGTTTTTTAAATATGTTATGTCACACAACGTTTTTTTAAATATGTTATGTCACGCAACATAGGTTTTTACAATATGTTATGTCACACAACATAGGTTTTTACAAGATGTTATGTCACACAACATAGGTTTTTACAATATGTTATGTCAGGCAACGGTTTTTTAAATATGTTATGTCACACAACGGTTTTTTAAATATGTTATGTCACACAACGTTTTTTTAAATATGTTATGTCACGCAACATAGGTTTTTACAATATGTTATGTCACACAACATAGGTTTTTACAATATGTTATGTCACACAACATAGGTTTTTACAATATGTTATGTCACACAACATAGGTTTTTACAATATGTTATAATGGAACGAATTGCAAAAATCGCTGAAGCTGGAGACTTATATTTCTCTCACTAATTTTAAACACAATGGTTTTTTAAATATGTTATGTCACGCAACGTTTTTTTAAATATGTTATGTCAGGCAACGTTTTTTAAAATATGTTATGTCACAACGGTTTTTTAAACATGTTATGTCACACAACGTTTTTTAAAATATGTTTTGTCACACAACGGTTTTTACAATATGTTATGTCACGCAACGTAGGTGTCACGCCCTGGCCTTAGTTATCTTTGTTTTCTGTAATATTTTGGTTAGGTCAGGGTGTGACAGGGGGGATGTTTGTCTGTATTTGTCTCGTCTTGGGTGGTTGTATGGTATAGGGGGTTTTGGTAGAGTATATGGGTTTGTGTTTGAGTGTAGGTGTCTAGGTATGTCTACGGTTGCCTGAATGGTTCTCAATCAGAGACAGCTGTCATTCATTGTCTCTGATTGGGAGCCATATTTAAGGCAGCCATTGGCATTAGGCTATTGTGGGTAATTGTCTATGTGTAGTGTTTAGTGTCAGCACTATTTTGTTTGAATAGCGTCATGTTTGTTGTTTTGTTCGTTTGTTCGTCTTCATAATAAAAGAAGATGTCTTTCTATCACGCTGCGCCTTGGTCCACTCTTCTTCAAAGTTATGACGATCGTGACAGTAGGTTTTTACAATATGTTATGTCACGCAACATAGGTTTTTACAATATGTTATAATGGAACGAATTGCAAAAATCGCTGAAGCTGGAGACTTATATTTCTCTCACTAATTTTAAACATCAGCTATCTGAGCAATAAACCGATCGCCGCAGCTGCACATAGCCCATCTGTAAATAGCCCATCCAATCTACCTACCTCATCCCCATATTGTTTTTATTTACTTTTCTGCTCTTTTGCACACCAGTATTTCTACTTGCACATCATCATCTGCACATCTATCACTCCAGTGTTAATTTGCTAAATTATAATTACTTCGCTACTATGGCCTATTTATTGCCTTACCTCCTCACGCCATTTGCACACACTGTATATAGACTTTCTTTTTTTCTATTGTGTTATTGACTGTACGTTGGTTTATTCCATGTGTAACTCTGTGTTGTTGTTTGTGGTGCACTGCTTTGCTTTATCTTGGCCAGGTCACAGTTGTAAATGAGAACTTCTCAGCTAGCCTACCTGGTTAAATAAATAAATAAAAATTAATGTCACTCAACATAGGTTTGTAAAATATGTTATGTCACTCAACATAGGTTTTTACAATATGTTATGTCACGCAACAGGTTTTTACAATATGTTATAAGTCATGCAACATAGGTTTTTACAATGTAATGTCATGCAACATAGGTTTTTTACAACATGTTATGTCATGCAAGATACACTTTTGACAATATGTTTTAGAGTTGTTCAACCTGGAGGTATTGCTCAGTAGTAACCTGACTTGCTCAGCATGAATGCGTCCAAAATGGCACCCTATTACGGTGAACTAATTTTGACCAGGGACCGTAGGGTAGTGCGCTATATAGGGAATAGGGTGTCATTAGGGATGCACTCACATTCCTCTATCCCTTGAGTGAGCACAACCACCTTCTCTCACTGCACCACTTACACAGACACAAGATGACCTGAAAAATCCCCTATGGCCCAAAAGCTAAGTACAACTAAGAACAGTCAGAGAATAGGTCAAGAGTGTATGAGTGTGTTTTGCGTGTGTGTGTGTATTTGTGTGTGAGTGTGTCTCTGCTCAAGGGAGATGTCATGAAATGGTTTCTACAGTAAACACAAAAGTCCACTAAAAGCTTTTTTCCCTGCGTCAGAGGCCGAGGCGCCCGGTTGCATAGCTGCCTTCCTGCTTCTCTCGTAGTCATTTCCTCTCCTCCTCTCGTCCTTACTTTCTTTACCCACAGGGAATGACGTGAGAGAGGGAAAAATGGTGCCCTGTCGTCAGTTTGAACTCTTAACCACCACAGGCATAAGGTCACCACCCCACCGCTATGTTTAACAGCAGAGAAAACCTCCCAAATTATATTTTTTGAACTTGAAATGTGATGACTTTTCCGAGAGTAACCCCAACATTAGAAAAAGTGAAACATTGCCTTTGTTCATATTTCCATGAAAGCTGTACACAAACAGGGAACAAATATTTTCTTAGGGTCATTTTTGACCGGGTAGTTATAAAATCATAGACACGCACACGAGAAATTCAGATTGTGTGCTACTGATTGAACTCAGCCAGCAGCTCCTGAAGAGGAAGATCACCATGGTTGGCACAATTAGAAAGAACAAGCCTGAGCTCCCCCCTGCACTCCTCGCAACAAGGGGGAGAGATGGCTTCTCATCAAAGTTTGCCTTCACCCCCACCAGCACTCTAGTTTCTTACCTCCCAAAGAGGAACAAGAATGTGGTCCTCCTGAGCACACTGCATAAAACAGCTGAGATCAGTGATCATGAGGACAGGAAGCCAGCCATCATCCTGGACTACAACCACAGCATGGTGATTGGAACTTACAGCTGCAGGAGGATGACTGCCCGCCAGCTCCTTGTCATCTTCCATAACATCATTGATGTGTCCTCATACAATGCCTTCATGATATGGAACAAGATCAAACCTACCTGGATGCCTGATAAGCAGAACAAGAGGAGGGTGTTCCTGGAGCAGCTGGGAAAGGCACTTGTAACCCCACACATTCAAAGAAGGGAGCGCCTCCCCCGGACAGCAGCCTCTGTAGCGCTTGTGAAAGCTGTTCAGGGGGCTGAATCTTGTCCTGATCCACCTGAGGCTGCGGCAGGCAAGAGGAGATGCCAATTCTGCCCCCCAAAGAAGGACTGTAAAACAAATACTATGTGCTGCACATGTGAGAAATACATCTGCAATGTCCATGCACACACACTTGAATACTGTCCTACATGTGCTAATTAGAGTTGATTGATTTATGTTCTTCACGTTATTGTTTTGTATCTGTCATCTTATTCACATTTATTGTTGTTTATACACCTTGTGAGTGGGGGCAATGGTTAAAAAAAATGGAAGACTAGTATTTGTAGTTGAATTCCTCATTGTACAGTAAAGAATATATCACTATGTTGTCAAAAAAGTTCAAGACTTGTTTCCCTTAAATAAAATGCCTTCAGAAATGCTGTCTGCACATTTATGCTACTTTCTTAGGCTATACAAGCGCTATCTCTTGCTAAAAAATGTGTTTACACCTATACAGTACCTTTCGCAATAATAATCTACTTTAGTAAAGAAAACAATGACAGGTGTGTTATAAAAATGAGTGGTTCCACTGATTAAATGCAGTCTTTCTGCATTGTGAAGAGGGAAAAAACAGATATTCACGAAGTTTGTGATGAATGACAGGTTGTTTCTTCATGCAAAATAGATTTGGGGTTTAAAATTAAATTAAGCTACTTTATTTTAGGGGTCTAGCGAAGGCGGGTCATTTTCGACCCTTAGGACACGAGTATACAGAATGTTAAGACTACACAAGGGTTAACTCCCTCCATATTCCCTGTCGTCTTGTCATACTATCCTACTACTTTTGCTCGGCTGTGTCAAGGTTACTGGTTACTTATCCTATCTCTCCTGTCTCAGTTAACACACTTACACGAAAGAAGATCAATTATACTGGGTTGTAACTTTCACAAAATTCCAATGATTTCAACAAATCCTGGTTGGAGGATTTTGGGATTTCCTGCTGAACTTTGTGGAAAGTTACCTCAACTGAGTTTAATTCTTTGTCTATTCAGAGTTGAGCTTCTGGAGAAAGACTTCACCATCATAAAGTGCTGTTCTGAACACTCACAGAAGTTTGCATTTCTGCCCATCAGATTTTATCAGAGGTTATCAACTGTCAAATCAAATCAAATCAAATTTTATTAGTCACATACACATGGTTAGCAGATGTTAATGCGAGTGTAGCGAAATGCTTGTGCTTCTAGTTCCGACAATGCAGTAATAACCAACAAGTAATCTAACCTAACAATTCCACAACTACTACCTTACACACACACACAAGTGTAAAGGGATAAAGAATATGTACATAAAGATATATGAATGAGTGGTGGTACAGAACGGCATGGCAGATGCAGTAGATGGTATAGAGTACGGTATATACATATGAGATGAGTACTGTAGGGTATGTAAACATAAAGTGGCATAGTTTAAAGTGGCTAGTGGTACATGTATTACATAAAGATGGCAAGATGCAGTAGATGATATAGAGTACAGTATATACATATGAGATGGGTAATGTAGGGTATGTAAACATTATATTAAGTGGCATTGTTTAAAGTGGCTAGTGGTACATTTTTACATAATTTCCATCAATTCCCATTTTTAAAGTGGCTGGAGTTGAGTCAGTATGTTGGCAGCGGCCGCTAAATGTTAGTGGTGGCTGTTTAACAGTCTGATGGCCTTGAGATAGAAGCTGTTTTTCAGTCTCTCGGTCCCTGCTTTGATGCACCTGTACTGACCTCGCCTTCTGGATGATAGCGGGGTGAACAGGCAGTGGCTTGGGTGGTTGTTGTCCTTGATGATCTTTATGGCCTTCCTGTGACATCGGGTGGTGTAGGTGTCCTGGAGGGCAGGTAGTTTGCCCCTGGTGATGCGTTCTGCAGACCTCACTACCCTCTGGAGAGCCTTACGGTTGTGGGCGGAGCAGTTGCCGTACCAGGCGGTGATACAGCCCGACAGGATGCTCTCGATTGTGCATCTGTAGAAGTTTGTGAGTGCTTTTGGTGACAAGCCAAATTTCTTCAGCCTCCTGAGGTTGAAGAGGCGCTGCTGCGCCTTCTTCACAACGCTGTCTGTGTGGGTGGACCAATTCAGTTTGTCCGTGATGTGTACACCGAGGAACTTAAAACTTTCCACCTTCTCCACTACTGACCCGTCGATGTGGATAGGGGGGTGCTCCCTCTGCTGTTTCCTGAAGTCTACAATCATCTCCTTTGTTTTGTTGACGTTGAGTGTGAGGTTATTTTCCTGACACCACACTCCGAGGGCCCTCACCTCCTCCCTGTAGGCCGTCTCGTCGTTGTTGGTAATCAAGCCTACCACTGTAGTGTCATCCGCAAACTTGATGATTGAGTTGGAGGCGTGCATGGCCACGCAGTCGTGGGTGAACAGGGAGTACAGGAGAGGGCTCAGAACGCACCCTTGTGGGGCCCCAGTGTTGAGGATCAGCGGGGTGGAGATGTTGTTACCTACCCTCACCACCTGGGGGCGGCCCGTCAGGAAGTCCAGGACCCAGTTGCACAGGGCGGGGTCGAGACCCAGGGTCTCGAGCTTGATGACGAGTTTGGAGGGTACTATGGTGTTAAATGCTGAGCTGTAATCGATGAACAGCATTCTCACATGGGTATTCCTCTTGTCCAGATGGGTTTGGGCAGTGTGCAGTGTGGTTGCGATTGCGTCGTCTGTGGACCTATTGGGTCGGTAAGCAAATTGGAGTGGGTCTAGGGTGTCCGGTAGGGTGGAGGTGATATGGTCCTTGACTAGTCTCTCAAAGCACTTCATGATGACGGAAGTGAGTGCTACGGGGCGGTAGTCGTTTAGCTCAGTTACCTTAGCTTTCTTGGGAACAGGAACAATGGTGGCCCTCTTGAAGCATGTGGGAACAGCAGACTGGGATAAGGATTGATTGAATATGTCCGTAAACACACCAGCCAGCTGGTCTGCGCATGCTCTGAGGACGCGGCTGGGAATGCCGTCTGGGCCTGCAGCCTTGCGAGGGTTAACACGTTTAAATGTTTTACTCACCTCGGCTGCAGTGAAGGAGAGACCGCAGGTTTTGGTAGGGGGCCGTGTCAGTGGCACTGTATTGTCCTCAAAGCGGGCAAAAAAGTTGTTTAGCCTGTCTGGGAGCAAGACATCCTGGTCCGCGACGGGGCTGGTTTTCTTTTTGTAATCCGTGATTGACTGTAGACCCTGCCACATACCTCGTGTCTGAGCTGTTGAATTGCGACTCGATTTTGTCTCTGTACTGGGACTTAGCCTGTTTGATTGCCTTGCGGAGAGAATAGCTACACTGTTTGTATTCGGTCATGCTTCCGGTCACCTTGCCCTGGTTAAAAGCAGTGGTTCGCGCTTTCAGTTTCACGCGAATGCTGCCGTCAATCCACGGTTTCTGGTTTGGGAATGTTTTTATCGTTGCTGTGGGTACGACATCGTCAATGCACTTCCTAATGAACTCGCTCACCGAATCAGCATATTCGTCAATATTGTTGTTGGACGCGATGCGGAACATATTCCAATCCGCGTGATCGAAGCAGTCTTGAAGCGTGGATTCAGATTGGTCGGACCAGCGTTGAACAGACCTGAGCGCGGGAGCTTGTTGTTTGAGTTTCTGTTTGTAGGCTGGAATCAACAAAATGGAGTCGTGGTCAGCTTTTCCGAAAGGGGGGCGGGGGAGGGCCTTATATGCGTCGCGGAAATTAGTATAACAATGATCTAGGGTTTTTCCAGCCCTGGTAGCACAATCGATATGCTGATAGTATTTAGGGAGTTTTGTTTTTAGATTAGCCTTGTTAAAATCCCCAGCTACGATGAATGCAGCCTCAGGGTGTGTGGTTTCCAGTTTACAAAGAGTCAGATAAAGTTCGTTCAGGGCCATCGATGTGTCTGCTTGGGGGGGAATATATACGGCTGTGATTATGATTGAAGAGAATTCCCTTGGTAGATAATGCGGTCGACATTTGATTGTGAGGAGTTCTAGATCAGGTGAACAGAATGACTTGAGTTCCTGTGTGTTGTTATGATGATCACACCACTTCTCGTTAATCATAAGGCATACCCCCCCGCCCCTCTTCTTACCGGAAAGATGTTTGTTTCTGTCGGCGCGATGCATGAAGAAACCAGCTGGCTGCACCGACTCCGTTAGCGTCCCTTGAGTTAGCCATGTTTCCGTGAAGCAGAGCACGTTGCAATCCCTGATGTCTCTCTGGAATGCTACCCGTGCTCGGATTTCATCAACCTTATTGTCAAGAGACTGGACATTGGCGAGTAGTATGCTAGGGAGTGGAGCGCGATGTGCCCGTCTCCGAAGCCTGACCACGAGACCGCCTCGTTTGCCCCTTTTTCGGCGTCGCACAGGGTCGCCGGCTGGGATCAGATCCATTGTATTGGGTGGAAGGCAAAACACTGGATCCGTTTCGGGAAAGTCATATTCCTGGTAGGAACGATGATGAGTTGACGTTAATCGTATATTCAGTAGTTCCTCCCGACTGTATGTAATGAAACCTAAGATTACCTGGGGTACCGATGTAAGAAATAACACATAAAAAAACAAAAAACTGCATATTTTCCAAGGAACGCGAAGCGAGGCGGCCATCTCTTTTCGGCGCCGGAAGTAAATACTTGAAGTCATACTTGAGTAAAAGAAAGATACAATAGAAAATGACTCAAGTAAAAGTCAGTCACCCAGTAAAATTCTACTCAAGAAAGTCTAAAAGTATTTGGTTTAAAATGTACTTAAGTATAAAGTCAAATTTAAAAAAAATCCTTATATTAAGCAAACCAGAAGGCACCATTTTCTTGTTTTTTTAATTTACAGAATGCCAGGGACACTCAAACATCATTTACAAACAAAGCATGTGTGTTTAGTGATTCCGCCAGATCAGATCAATATTTTCTTAAGAAATAGTGAAGTAAAAGTAGTCAAAAATATAAATACTAATGTAAAGTACAGAAACCCCCAAAAATGTCTTAATACTTGAAAGTATTTTTACACCACTGGAGGTTATTCCTGCGTTCATGGCGTACTCTCTGGCGTACTCTCGCTTTTGACACCTTGTAGTTAATGCCCTGATAAATTGAGTCTGTTCTGAAGGCAAAGGGGTGTGCAACTCAATATATACTTTACTTTCATTCAATTCAAGGGCTTTACTGGCATGGGAAACATATGTTAACATTGCCAAAGCAGGAGAAGTATATAATAAACACAAGTGAAATAAACAATAAAAATTAACAGTATACATCACTCACAGAAGTTCCAAAAGAATAGACATTTTGTTACGCACGCCTCTATGAAGAGGGAACGCAACACCCTGCTACAACTTAACTCTCCGTGAAGTGAAAGAGGTATGGACTGTAGGTGCGAGTAAGGATGACAAAAGGCAGAGAATTGTACCGTTTACAAGGAATTTATTCCGTCACACAGTAATTTTGGGGAAAAGGGGCTGGACGGAACCAAAGCAAAGAAAGTAAATATCAAAAGCCCCCTCTCCTACCTTACCTGCCTACCCACCTAACTTAGCACCACCTGGTGCGCTAACCAAAATACAGGGGGTGGTCCGCCCAGGTCTTACCTAGACAGTGAATATACTACGGGTATATGTATGCCCGCGGGCCTCTTGCCTAAACACTCCCTAGATGCCTTCCCCTTCCCCCCTGGGAACAAATGAAACAGAATAACACAATTTAAATTCTTAAAACACTGCGTCCTATTGACACACAACAGACATAACCAATCAGCTCTCTCACTCAACCAATACAGGACACACTAATCATCTCCCTCTGAGAACAACCAACACAGTATATCACCCTCAGCCATCAGTGTCCTCTCTCAGCAATGATCTTTTTTTCTGAACAGAACACTGGCTTTTATACAGCTTCAGAAGGAGTCTAATCGGATACAGCTGTAACTTGACGAGGGGGCGGGGTCAGCTCCAATCATCAATGGGGCTGACCAATCAGCTGCTTGGGGAGAATTCAGGAAGCCATCTCCTGAAACACACACACTCAAATACACAAACTACAACACAGAAACTGGGGAACGTAACACATTTCAAAATTCATGTTATGTCTATATACAGTGTTGTAATAATGAGCAAATACTTAAAGTACAAAAGAAAAAATAAACATAAATATGGGTTGTATTTACAATGGTGTTTGTTCTTCACTGGTTGCCCTTTTCTTGTGGCAACAGGTGACAAATCTAGCTGCTTTGATGGCACACTGTGGTATTTCACCCAGTAGATATGGGAGTTTTTCAAAATTGGGTTTGTGTTCGAAATCTTTGTGGATCTGTGTAATTTGACGGAAACGTGTCTCTAATATGGTCATACATTTGGCAGTAGGTTAGGAAATGCAGCTCAGTTTCCACCTCATTTTGTGGGACACTCCAACACTCAAACATCATTTACAAACGAAGCATGTGTGTTTAGTGAGTCCGCCAGACCAGAGACAGTAGGGATGACCAGGGATGTTCTCTTGATAAGTGCGTGAATTGGACTATTTTCCTGTCCTGCCAAGCACACAAAATGTAACGAGTTCTTTTGGGTGTCAAGGAAAACGTATGGAGTAAAAAGTACAATATTTTCTTAAGGAATGTAGTGAAGTAAAAGTAGTCAAAAATATTTATGGTAAAGTAAAAATACCCCAAAAAACAACTTAAGTAGTACTTTAAAGTATTTTTACCTAAGTACCACTGGATGTTGATCCTGCATTCATTTTTTTTCATCCCCCTTATCCTTTCTTCTGTACACCCACCTTCTCCTCTCGGTGCCCCAGTGTGTCTTTGATACAGATTTCAAAGCCAGAACCTCACCAACCCTGACATAACATTGCCATGTATCACATTGAAATCCTATAAAAAGAGGTGTGTGTGTGTGTACTGTATTTTTCTTTGAATTAAACATCTGTTTAGGGAACTGATAAGAACTGCATGTAAAGAACTGCATGTGTGTTCAAGTCTGAAAGAGTGTTCGGTATTGGTATACCAAATGCACACTCCAAATGCACACGTGTGTGTGTGACTATGTGTGTTCCGTATGTTTGTGTATGTTTGCCTGGCTGTTTACCAACACATGAATAGGATTTATATATCCCAGGGCTTTCCACCGTAGATTTTATTTATGTGTATGAAATCATCCCGCCTTCTTCTCACTCAGCTGCTTCTCAATGTTACTTTGATGATACGTTGTCTGAGGGTGTGTGTGTGTGTGTGTGTGTGTTAGACCAGTTAGAGCAGTCATTCTTATCGAGTTCAGCCTATGCCATGGGGCATGGCATTAGGCTGTCTTTCTGGGTTCTCTTTCAACCACATTACAGTATACGCAATCCAATGAATGGTTAAAAGTACTTAAGTACAATTCTAGAAAACTATCTTCTCTCAATACAATGGACAGACTATGTCTACCTCAAGCACTAAAAGTGTCAAGTAGCCGATAGTCTGTTTTCTTACCCTTTGTGGTAACTAGTCCGCAGCTCAAGAGCTGTAGCCCTTTTGTTACTTATCGGCCAGGAGTCAGGAAGCAAGTGTAGAAGGTAAATGCAGATAAACAAAACAAGAGAAGCAAACAGGCCGTGAATAAAAAATAAATAAACAATACTGCCTGACGACTGAGGCTACTGAGGGCTAAATAAAGGGAAGGTAATCAAGGTGATGATGAAGTCAAGGTGTGTGTAATGATGGGGAGCAGGTGTGCGTAATGATGGAGAGCAGGTGTGCATAATGATTGGGAGCAGGTGTGCGTAATGATGGTTGCCATGGCCGGTAGTTAGAAGACCGGCAACGTTGAGTGCTGGAGAGGGAGAGCCGGAGTATGCGTGACACATTTACAGCAGTCAAATGACCTAGTGGCCTCATGGGTGGAATGTTATTCATATTTTTCACAATTTCATATTTAATAAACAGTCTTAAAAAATAAACGCTGAAAATCCGGTGTTTCTATGTCAAGCAGTTTTGTTATATTTCAGTGTTCTGTGATTAATACAATGTGTAATATAAAACTCATTGAGCACTTCAGTAAGGCCATTCTACTGCCAATGTTTGTCTACGGTGATTGCATAGCTGTGTGCTCAATTGTATACCCCTGTCAGCAACGGGTGTGGCTGAAATAGCCGAATCCACACATTTGAAGGGGTGTCCACATACTTGTATATACAGTTGAAGTCAGAAGTTTAAATACACCTTAGCCAAATACATTTCAAGTCAGTTTTTCACAATTCCTGACATTTAATCGAATTTAAAAAATCCTGTTTTAGGTAAGATAGGATCACCATTTTAATTTAAGAATGTGAAATGTCAAAATAATAGTAGAGAGAAGGATTTTTTTCAGCCTTTGTTTCTTTCATCACATTCCAGTGGGTCAGAAGTTTACATACACTCAATTATTATTTGGTAGCATTGCCTTTAAATTTTTTGACTTGGGTAAAACATGTTGGGAAGCCTTCCACAAGCTTCCCACAATAAGTTGGGTGAATTCTGGCCCATTCCTCCTGAAAGAGTTGGTGTAACTGAGTCAGGTTTGTAGGCATCCTGGCTCGCACACGCTTTTTCAGTTCTGCCCACAAATGTTCTATGGTATTAAGATCAGGGCTTTGTGTTGGCCACTCCAATACCTTGACTTTGTTGTCCTTTTGCCATTTTGCCACAACTTTGGAAGTATGCTTGGGGTCATTGTCCATTTGGAAGAGACATTTGTGACCAAGCTTTAACTTCCTGACTGATGTATTGAGATGTTGCTTCAATATATCAAAATAATTTTCTTCTCTCATGATGCCATCTATTTTGTGAAGTACACCAGTCCCTCCTGCAGCAAAGCACCCCCACAACATGATGCTGCCACCCCCGTGCTTCAAGGTTGGGATTGTGTTCTTCGGCTTGCAAGCCTCTCGCTTTTTCATCCAAACATAACGAATGGTCATTATGGCCAAACAATTCTATTTTTGTTTCAACAGACCAGAGGACATTTCTCCAAAAAGTACGATCTTTGTCCCCATGTGCAGTTGCAAACCATAGTCTGGCTTTTTTATGGCGGATTTGTAGCAGTGGCTTCTTCCTTGCTGAGCGGCATTTCAGGTTATGTCGATATAGGACTCGTTTTACTGTGGATACAGATACTTTTGTACCTGTTTCCTCCAGCATCTTCACAAGGTCCTTTGCTGTTGTTCTGGGATTGATTTGCACTTTTCGCACCAAAGTACCTTCATCTCTAGGAGACAGAACGTGTCTCCTTCCAGAGCGGTATGAAGGCTGCGTGGTCCCATGGTGTTTATACTTGCGTACTATTGTTTGTACAGATGATCATGGTACCTTCAGGCATTTGGAAATTGCTCCCAAGGATGAACCAGACTTGTGGAGGTCTAGAATATTTTTACTGAGGACTTGGATGATTTCTTTTGATTTTCCCGTGATGTCAAGCAAAGAGGCACTGAGTTTGAAGATAGGCCTTGAAATACATTCACAGGTATACCTCCAATTGACTCAAATGATGTCAATTAACCTACCAGAAGCTTCTAAAACCATGACATAATTTTCTGGAATTTCCCAAGCTGTTTAAAGGCACAGTCAACTTAGTGTATGTAAACATCTGAAAAATGACTTGTGTCATGCCCAAAGTAAATGTCCTAACCGTCTTGCCAAACCTGTAGTTTGTTAACAAGAAATGTGTGGAGTGGTTGAAAAACATTTTTTAATGACTCCAACCTAAGTGTATGTAAAATTCCGACTTCAACTGTATATAGTGTACTTTGTATCCCTCAGTTAGTCACGTTTCCTTTATTTTGGTATTTATCTGTGTCTTCCTCTAGAGCAGATACACGTTTATTTGCTACAGTATTGTATTGTATTGTATTTTATATTCATTGAGACAGGGATTGTATCTCCTCACTCCAGGTCTCTTGGCATGTATTGGTTGCCTCACAGTCATAATTTCTAAAGAACTTCAGATAAGTAGAGAAGCATCTCTAGTGCCTCTATGTGGATTCACTTTGTGGAGAAAAGTTGGCTTCATTCTAGGATTTTCTAAATACGATTGATAGGAACCACAACACTGAAGGGACTCAAAAGAAAGACCGATTTATTTGAGCAATAATGTTTTTTGTCGGTTTGTTGAACGAGAAAGTCACATACTGTTAAGCCGTTCTCGTCTGTACATTTTTTTAATTAGTCAGGTTTCAGCAGACGGTTTCCCTCCTTCCCCCTTTGCCCAAAATCATCAAACCACACATTGTTCACCAAACCCTGAGGTGTCCAGAGCCTTGGAATGTTTGAAGAGCTGCATGTCATTTCCAGTTTCATGATGTCGTTCAGCTCCGTTTTTTTGTATTCCCAAACTCACAATGTATTCCTTTTTCCTCACACCAATTAGTGAAGCATGTAAGTCCCCACTGTTTGTTTCATGGTGTTCTTTTCGTTAAGGTTTCCTTCAAATTAATCTCAAAGCTTATGTTGTACATGGGCATGGCGAGCTATTGTTGATGTAGCCATTTTATCAAGTTGAAAAGGCTAAACGTCATAGTCATGGTATACGGTCTCACATACACACGGATGAATACTGTTTTAGCCAATCAGCATCCAGTAAGCAAACTTCCCGGTTTATAAACAGGCCCATTGTTTTTACCTGATCTGTGATTAGACTCTTGATGCAAACTTGCTCTATCAAAACTACTATTATTTTCTAACTAGCAAGGCTACAATTATGCTTCTTCGCTGTAATCTGTGCTTTGTCATGCTATAGTAGACATTACTGGCCCGTACAGATACCCTTCTCTGGGTGTAGTGGAATATAGGCCTGTACCGTACTATTCTATTTTCATGGAAACAGTGACTCTGGTGAACTTCTGCACTGGCAGTTATTTTCAGTGTTCATCAAGAGCAGAACGGATTGAATTGATTTGACATGTTGTAAGTATTAATGATAGCTGTAGGCTAGATGGCACTTATCAAGGGAACATCAAAGACATTCAGGCAGCTTTGCCTCGGTTTATGAGTATGCGTATTAACATATTGTCAAATATTTCATTTTTCACTATGTTTACCTGTATTTTATGTTATATCACTCTCTCTGTCGTAGTCTCTCTGTCGTAGTCTCTCTGTCGTAGTCTCTCTGTCGTAGTCTCTCTGTCGTAGTCTCTCTGTCGTAGTCTCTCTGTCGTAGTCTCTCTGTCGTAGTCTCTCTGTCGTACTCTCTCTGTCGTACTCACTCTGTCGTAGCCTGTCTTCTCTTGAGAAGCAGGTCTGCCTACGGCGGCCTTTCTCAATAGCAAGACTATGCTCACTGATTCTGTACATAGTCAAAGTTTTCCTTAAGTTTGGGTCAGTCACAGGGGTCAGGTATTCTACCACTGTGTACTCTCTGTTTAGGGCCAAATATCCTTCTATTTTGATCAGATTTTTTGTTAATTCTTTCTAATGTGTCAAGTAATTCTCTCAAGTCTCTCTCTCTCTCTCTCTCTCTCTCTCTCTCTCTCTCTCTCTCTCTCTCTCTCTCTCTCTCTCTCTCTCTCTCTCTCTCTCTCTCTCTCTCTCTCTCTCTCTCTCTCTCTCTGTGTCTCTCTGTCTCTGTCTCTTTCTCCACTTCCTATTAATATCCATCCCTCTAACTCTCTCTCTCTCCCTTCCCCACTATTCCAGTCCCTCTCTCTCCCCGATCTTTCTCTACTCTCTGACTGGCTGGGAGCATAAGAAAAGGCCTGGTTGATTGTTGTGAAACACTGATCCTCTCTCTACTCCCTCTCTGGTATATTGCTGCCTCGCTGTATGAGGGCCCAAATCCCTTTGCCATGCTAGTGAAATTATCGTCGATTTGATTTGGAGAGATGAATTAACTAGCGCTGTGAGGCCTGGCCTGTCTGACGGTATTACCAGCATGTCACCGACACTTAATTTTTAGTGGGAGATTTGAGTGACGCTGTTTCTTTGACAAGTTGATGGGGCCTCCTGTCTGCTCCTGCGATTTACGTTGACACCCTCGTCAACATGACACATAGCAGTAACACACACACACATACACAAATACAAATCCTTTGTGCCAGCAATTTGCAATTTACGTCTATCATCTGCAAACACTCATCAACATAATCCTGTAATAAACTCTATTAACAGAACACACACACTTGATGTCAGTCATCATGTAAACACACATTTTAATAGCTCCAGTTTCACCATTTCAATAGGATAAGCATGGAGATTGAGTGTCAATGGTTTGATTTGACTTTGGAAAGTGAAGTTATGAGGGTAAAGGGACAACACTGGTACAGACTAAGAGACACCAACAGACAGCAAGGGCACTAAGTTCAGCTTGTCACAACAGTTATACAGGATGGGGTTATCTTTCAAGAGCATATTTATCATCCCTTGTTAAATCATGGTATATGCATGTACTATATAAGGCAATATTAATGTTTCTCCATGCGTTCTCAATGCTTTGCTCCCGGATGACATTATTTGTAAGTATCCCCCCCCCATAAAAACAAACACCCTTGCTTTCTTGAACTAACCCTAGCACTTGGATTTTCTTACTTGCACATACTTTTTGATAGTACCTTTTCTTCTAAGGGTGTAGCTATACACACTCACTGTGTCTGCATCCTCCATTCGGTAACGTCAGGGCCTCTTATAGTGGGGATCTGATAAGGAATGTAGAGTTTGGTTAAAGGAGAGGTTTCTTCCAACACCTCTGAGATCTCTGATGTAATCTGTTCCTGTCTGGAGATAGATAGAACATTACTCCTACTCTTCCAGACCATGGGAACACACACACACACACACACACACACACACACACACACACACACACACACACACACACACACACACACACACACACACACACACACACACACACACACACACACACACACACACACACACACACACACACACACACACACACACACACACACACACACACACACACACACACACACACACACACACACGAGCATACACACATGCATGAGCATACACACATGCACACACACACACACACGAACGCATGTCTCAGAGACCTGGCCGTGTGGTGCCAGGACAGCAACCTCTCCCTCAATGTGATCAAGACAAAGGAGATGATTGTGGACTACTGGAAAAGTAGTACTGAGCACCCCCCCATTCTCATCGACGATGCTGTAGTGGAGCAGGGTGAGAGCTTCAAGTTCCTTGGTGTTAACATCACCAACAAACTAAAATGGTCCAATCACACCAAGACAGTCGTGAAGAGGGCACGACAAAACCTTTTCCCCCTCAGGAGACTGAAAATATTTGTCATGTGTCCTCAGATCCTCAAAAGGTTCAACAGCTGCACCATCGAGAGCATCCTGACTGGTTGCATCACTGCCTGGTATGGTACCTGCTCGGCCTGCGACCGTAAGGCAATACAGAGGATAGTGTGTACAGCCCAGTACATCACTGGGGCCAAGCTCCCTGCCATCCAGGACCTCTATACAAGGCGGAGTCAGAGGAAGGCCTTAAAAATTGTCAAAAACTCCAGCCACCCTAGTCATAGACTGTTCTCTCTGCTACCGCACAGCAAGCGGTACCGGAACGCCAAGTCTAGGTCCAAGAGGCTTCCAAACAGCTTCTACCCCCAGGTCATAAGATTCCTGAACATATAATCAAATGGCTACCCAGACTATTTGATTTGCCCCCCCTCCCTCCTTTATGCTGCTGCTACTCTCTGTTTATTATCTGTGCATAGTCACTTTAACTCTACCTACATCGACATATTACCTCAATTACCTCGACTAACCTCTGCCCCCACACATTGACTCTGTACCGGTACCCCCTGTATATAGTCTCACTATTGTTATTTTATTGCTGTACTTTAATTATTTGTTACTTTTTTAATTTTAATTTTTTTGTATTTTTCTTAAAACTGAATTGTTTGTCAAGGGCTTGTAAGTAAGCATTTCACTGTAAGGTCTACACCTGTTGTATTCGGCGCATGTAACAAATAAAATGTGATTTGATGTCACACACACATACACACACCTCTGTAATGTAATGAGGACTCTTGAATACTCGGCCGGCAGATACCGAGCCCTATTTGTGCTTTCACAGGGAGAATTTGGATAGATGGGCAAAGTAATTTCACATGAAAGTAATTTCACCCAAACCCAAAACTGGAGAGGGAACACATCAGCCAGGCTATCAGCTATTCTTCATGCTATTGTTAGAGCCAGACTGGCAAAACACAAAAGGTCACGGCAAGGAGCAGCCATAAGTCAGCAAGGAGAGAAAATTACATAATTGACGCTGGAGGAAATGGACAGAGGATAGAGGGAGGGGGAGAGAGAGAAGGGAGGGCGAGAGAGAGAGCGATATGAGGGGTTTACATATGAATTTTTGTGAACACTTGCTCTCCACTCTATTCTAGCCAGTACAACAACCCCAGAATCGCTGATCTACACTACATTACCAAAATTAAGTGGAAACCTGCTCGTCGAACAACTCATTCCAAAATCGTGGGCATTCATTTGGAGTTGGTCCCCCATTTTCTGCTATAACAGCCTCCTCAGGGAAGGCTTTCCACTAGATGTTGGAAAATTGCTGCTGGGACTTGCTTCCATTCAGCCACAAGAGCATTAGTGTGGTTGGGCACTGATGTTGGGCGATTAGGCCTGGCTCGCAGTTCCAAATCATCCCAAAGGTGTTCGATGAGGTTGAGGTCAGGACTCAAGTTCTTCCGCATTGATCTCGACAAACCATTTTTGTATGGACCTCGCTTTGTGCATGGGGGCATTGTCATGCTGAAACATTAAAGGGCCTTCCCTAAACTGTTGCCACAAAGTTGGAAGCACAGAATCGTCTATAATGTCATTGTATGCTGTAGCATTATGATTTCCCGTCACTTGAACTACGCGGTCTTGTCCAAATCATGAAACAGCCCCATATCATTATTCCTCCTCCGCCAAACTTTACAGTTGGCACTATGAATTGGGGCAGGTAGCGTTCTCCTGGCATCCGCAAAACCCAGATTCGTCTGTCGGACTACCAGATGGTGAAGCGTGATTCATCACTCCAGAGAACGCTTTTCCACTGCTCCATAGTCCAATGGCGGCGAGCTTTACACCACCACAGCTGAGCCATTGTTACTACTAGATGTTTCTCCTTTTCTTTAACAACAGTTGGAAAGGTGGCATCCTATGACGGTGCCACATTGTATGTTTAAGGTATTTTTCTTTCCTTCTTGTTTTAAGGTAGGAAAGAAAGGCTTAAAGGGATAAAGTTGTTTCTACTTCCTCTCTCGCTCTCTCTTGCTCTATCTCTCACTCTACCCCCCCACACACACACCCTTCTCTCTCTCTCTCTCTTTCTATGGTTCACCGTGTCTTTAGGCTCTACTAATTTCATCTGAGCCTACACCTCAACACAACATGATTGATCTGACTCATTATTAGTGATGCGTGTGTGTCTATCCCCAAACGTCTAGTGTTGGAGACCACAGCATCAGTTTACTGGAGCATTCACAAACCCTGTCTGGCTGACCTATGAGTTGAATCAATGTCAGAAATCATCACAAATTACATTAAGCTAATTGATTTCAGTATTGATTTAAAATATATTCACATATGAATTGTTTTGGTGTCACATTTTGAGGGAATGGAATGTTTGTCTGGGGAATTTACTTCACGGCATTTTATGTATTTTCAGGGGGAGGTTGAATAAAGTGTTATTATAAAATATGGAAACGTTTCGTAATAGCCATCCAGCTGGGTTGTTTGGTTCCATCTGCCATCATAAAATTGCAGCCACATGTCTGTTCAATCTGTCTTCATAAGATGGCCGCTGTCTCTATGTCCTGCCACAGTGGACACGCACCTGGGTTAGAGTCAGCCAGCCAATCAGAGTGCTGCCGTCTGTCTAATCACTGAGACTGAGGGATGGAAGGGCGGACACACACATGGAGCATCCACACCTGGCTATGCTACACACTCATACTCTCACACAGTCATAATCTCACACAGTCATAATCTCACAAACAGGCATGAAAATAGTCAAGGGAAAAATAGTACATTTTTCTAAAGGTAATAATTAAAAGGAGATAACAGAAAATGAAAACATTGTACAGTACATAAACAGAGCATACATTAACAGAGCACTACATACTGCATATGCATTCCATCCCACTTGACACAGTCATATGGAGAGAGAGAGAGAGAGAGAGAGAGAGAGAGAGAGAGAGAGAGAGAGAGAGAGAGAGAGAGAGAGAGAGAGAGAGAGAGAGAGAGAGCGAGAGCGAGAGAGCGAGAGAGCGAGAGCGAGAGCGCGAGCGCGAGAGCGAGAGCGAGAGAGCGAGAGCGAGAGCGCGAGCGCGAGAGCGAGCGCGAGCGCGAGAGCGAGAGAGCGAGAGAGAGAGAGAACTTCCTTATCTGGAAGGTTGTAGAGCAACAGTGGTGTTTGTCAGACCAGGAGACATCCGGTGTGGGCTAGAAACTAATATGACCCAACTATGGAAAGCTGAGTCTCTCGCGAACATGTACATGCAGATAATTTTGATTTATGATGCCCACAGTAAAAGTAACCCAGTACTGGGCCGAAAATATAATGGACATTTCCATGTCAAAGGGAATACAGGTCATTCCACAATTAAAAAAATATATGTAATTCCTGATCTTGTTTATATCGCTCAGATATAGGACAGACACATCAAAACATACTTCCTTTTGCCATGTATTCATGTGTTATTTGATGCATTTCTATGGGCCAATAGCAGACGAACCAAATTCTGTTTCATCAAATACTATCTTAATAATTTATTTTGATAGCTACAGGGGTCCTTAAATTCAACATTAAATAGCTAGTAGGAGGGGTACCAAGCTAACATATACATTCAACATATGTTGATTTTGAATTTAGGACCCCTTAAGGTATAAAAACATTTTGTTGATAAAATATTGAATTTGGACTTTACTACTATAACCCATATATATAACGGATTTATAAATGGTAAAAAAGACAGTCAAAAGGAAATCACAAGGAATACGGTTTAGAAGTGTCTGTCCTATATCTAGGAGAGCTCAGGAAATAACAAAACAAATATATAAATATATTTTTAACACATATTTAACCCCTTATTTTTGTTGGCACAAAACTACCTCCATACTTCCAATAATTGGTATGGTTTACCTTCAGGGACAAGTGTTTGTGAGAGTCTCCCCTTTCCATAGTTGAGTCATATTAGTTTGTAGCTTTTGGACGCTACAGACGTTTTCTTGAGATGACCGATTTTCGGTATGTTTCGATAGCTCGGCTGCCTTCCACCGCAGATGTGGAAGGCTGACATAGACGGACGCGGTGGATTGAGACACAGCCCATGCTAAAAAAACTGATATCGAAAGTTTAAACTGACAGGTTTTGACAGGGATTTTTTAAGTTACGTTGCTTAGATTGACACACTGGTGCATGGCTGTCGTAGTAGACAACTGAGGATGGATCAACAACAGTGTAGTTACTCCACAATACTAGCCTAAATGACAGAGCAAAAAGAAGGAAACCTGTACAAACAAAAAGTAATTCTGCAAAAAAGTGTGGCAAATTAATAAGCTTTTTGTCCTGAATACAAATAGTTATAAACACAACACATCGCTGAGTACCACTCTCCACATTTTCAAGCATGATGGTGGCTGCATCATGTTATGGGTATGCTTGTCATCGGCAAGGTCTGGGGAGTTTTTCTGGGGAAAAAAAGCAATGGAGCAAAGCACAGGCAAAATCCCATTAGGAAACTTGGTTCAGTCTGCATTCCACTAGACACTGGGAGATGAATTCACCTTTCAGCAGGACAATAATCTAAAACACAAGGCCAAATTTACACCTGAATTGTGTACCAAGAATACAGTGAATGTTCCTCAGTGGCGAGTTACAGTTTTGACTTAAATCTGCTTGAAAATATATGGCATGACTTGTAAATCGCTGTCAAGCAATGAACAACAACCAACAACCAAGAGCTTGAATCATAACAAAAAAAAGGGCATTCCAGGTGTGCAAAGCTCTTGGAGACTTACACCAAAATACTCACAGCTGTTAACGCTGTCAAATTATTATATATATTTATTTTTACATTGACCCAAGCAGTGAATACTTATCAATTCAACATACTGTATATTTCTTTTTTTTCCTTTCATTAATGACAATTAAATACATTTTAACACAAAATTATGAAGAAATTCAAAAATCCAAGGGGGGCGGGTGAATACTTATGATAATGAACTCCTCTATATACTATACGTTTCTATACAGGTAAAAGGCAGAAGAAGACCCTAGAGCCCTATATCTCCCTACTGCTACCCTCTCAGCAGGGTCGATGTGATCACATCAGTCCTAGTGTGTAGAGGTCAGTGATCCTCTTCCTCTTTATCAGAGCACACATGGCAACCAGCATGGGTCACTTACTTTGCTCACACATATCTCTCTCACACACAAACACTCACTCACACATATGCATGCAAGGACTCTGTCATACATAGGAAACACACAATCTCACTTGTACACACACACTCCGCCACAGATTGTAACCCTTTCAGAACCTCTCTTCCATACGAGAATAACCCTGTCTGTGCTCTTCAGGAGCCCATTCACGCTTCAAAGGACAGGACTCACAAACACAACGCATAGGCTGTCTCACATGTTAATGGTGTGTTTCACGACTAGAAAGTGTCACGTGTGTGTGTGTGTGTGTGTGTGTGTCGTGCGTGTGTGTGTGTGTGTGTGTGTGTGTGTGTGTGTGTGTGTGTGTGTGTGTGTGTGCGCGTTCGTGCGTGCGTGCGTGCGTGCGTGCGTGCGTGTGTGTGCGTGCATGTGTGTGTGCGTGCTTGTGTGTTTAGAACAGAGGTTCCCAACCATTTTGGGTTACTGTACCACCAACAGAATTTGACTCTTTCTGGAGTAGCCCTGAAGTACTCCTTCATGTGCATTTTACAAGTTCTCAAGAACCACCTGTGGATAGGCCAAGTACACCCACGGGTCACAGTACCTGTGCTTGGGAACCACTGGTTTAGAACATAATGAGGCAAAGCAATTATAATGTGAGAAGTGTATTAAAATCTGTTTCTACTGGATAAGAATTAAGGTGGATCTACTTATATGTATTTTCTGTTCTGATTCATATTCATACGTTCTTATGTACAGTGTATGTGGCAAAATCACATCATTTTTCAATCAAGTGTTTCAACTAGGCTTTATATTGCTGTCCATATTTCCCCTCCAATTTACAAATTCCGCTCTCCACCCCTCTGCTCTTTCCATCCCTTTCCCATCTCTCTCTCTTGCTCTCTCTCTACTTCTCTCTCTGTCTCTCTCAATTCAATTCAATTCAATTCAAGGGGCTTTATTGGCATGGGAAACATATGTTTACATATGTGAAATCGATAAACAAAAGTGAAATAAACTGTGAAGTGGTAAAGTTGGACCCAGGTGCAGAGAAGAGACCAGGCGAGGAATCAGTGGTTAAGGATAAACATAAATACTTTACTGAGAAACAGTAGCCGCAGAATCGCAGTACACTAGAAACACAACAAACACTAAGTCTCTAAAAATCACTCAGGAAACGTGGTAAACAATTCAATGGTAAACAATTCAATCTTCTGCAAATGACCTCAGAAAACACACCTCTTTTAATTAACAAGGCCACAATCATGAAATAATAAGACATACCTGAGTCAAAAAAAAGTCTCTAGGGCGGTCTCTGCCACCCTCTGGTGCCAGGAGGAACCATGACAGTACCCCCCCCACTCTAGGAGTGGCTCCAGCCGCGGAGACATGGCGACCACCGCATAGTTGTTGGAAGTCTCTAACAAGACCCTGATCCAGGATGTCCAGGGCAGGCACCTACAACCGGTCCTCATCACCATAGTCCTCCAAGTCCACCAGGTACTGCAGGGTCCCTCAGACCCAACAAGCATCCAACAGATGCCGGACCCTGTAGGCCGGGCGGCCATCCGCAAGTCAAGGTGGTGGAGGAGGAGATGTGGGGGGAGAGAATGGACTGGTCCTTACAAGCTTGAGACGGGAGACATGAAAGGACGAACAGACTCTCATGAACCTGGGAAGCTGGTGACAATAGGTGACCGGGTTGATGCGATTCAGGATCTTGAATGGTCCTATGTAGTGAGGAGTGAGCTTCCGCGAGTCCATCTTTAAGGGAAGAATCCTGGTGGACAGCCACACCCATTGACCCGGTCGGAGGAGCCGAAGAGGTCTTCAGTGTCGGTTTGCCTGATGTTGGTGTCGGGCAGAGGAGCGGAGCAAGGAGGATCGCGCTCTGATCCAGGTGAGGTGACATCGTCAAATGAACGCTTGATGGACCGTGGTCTCAATACTCCATATAATAGAGGCCAAAATGCATGAGCTGGGGATGATGGGCTCGGGGTCCCTCTCCTTGTTAGCGACATCGTGTTGGTGGGACAGGGAGTCTGCCTTCTGATTCTTGATCCAGGATGATAGGCTAGCGTGAAATCTAACCTGTTAAAAAACCTCTTGGCTTCTTAAATGGAGACCAAGTTCTTATGGTCCATCCGGATCACAAAAGGATGACGTGGCCCCTTTCGAATCCCACCGTACCTTCTCCGCTATGCAATCTGGTTTCAGAGCTGGTCATGGGTGCACCTCAGCCATGCTCAAGGTCCTAAATGACATCATAACCGCCATCGATAAGAGACATTACTGCGCAGCCGTATTCATCGACCTGGCCAAGGCTTTCGACTATGTCAATCACCACATTCTTATTGGCAGACTCGACAGCCTTGGTTTCTCAAATGATTGCCTCGCCTGGTTTACCAACTACTTCTCTGATAGAGTTCAGTGTGTCAAATCGGAGGGCCTGTTGTCCGGACCACTGGCAGTCTCTATGGGGGTGCCACAGGGTTCAAGCCTCGGGCCGACTCTCTTCTCTGTATACATCAATGATGTTGCTCTTACTGCTGATGATTCTCTGATACACCTCTACGCAGACGACATCATTCTGTATACTCTGGCCCCTCTTTGGACACTGTGTTAACTAACCTCCAGACGAGTTTCAACGCCAGACAACTCTCCTTCCGTGGCCTCCAACTGCTCTTAAACACAAGTAGAACTAAATGCATGCTATTCAACCGATCACTGCTCGCACCTGCTCGCCCGTCCAGCATCACTACTCTGGACGGCTCTGACTTAGAATACGTGGACAACTACAAATAGCTAGGTGTCTGGCTAGACTGTAAACTCTCCTTCCAGACTCACATTAAGCATCTCCAATCCAAAATTAAATCTAGAATCGGCTTCCTATTTCGCAACAAAGAATCCTTCACTCATGCTGCCAAACATACCATCGTAAAACTGACCATCCTACCGATCCTCGACTTCGGTGATGTCATCTATAAAATAGCCTCCAACACTCTACTGAACAAACTGGATGCAGTTTATCACTGTGCCATCCGTTTTGTAACCAAAGCCCCATACACTACCCACCATTGCGACCTGTACGCTCTCGTTGGTTGGCCCTCGCTTCATACTCGTCGCCAAACCCACTGGCTACAGGTTATCTACAAGTCTCTGCTAGGTAAAGCCCCGCCTTATCTCAACTTACTGGTCACCATAGCAGCATCCACTCGTAGCACACGCTCCAGCAGGTATATCTCACTGGTCACCCCCAAAGCCAATTCCTCCTTTGGTCGTCTTTCCTTCCAGTTCTCTGCTGCCAATGACTGGAACGAACTGCAAAAATCTCTGAAGCTGGAAACACTTATCTCCCTCACTAGCTTTAAGCACCAGCTGTCAGAGTAGCCCACAGATTACTGCACCTGTACATAGCCTATCTATAATTTAGCCCAAACAACTACCTCTTCCCCGACTGTATTTATTTATTTATTTTGCTCCTTTGCACCCCATTATTTCTACTTTACAAATTCTTCCACTGCAAATCTACCATTCGAGTGTTTTACTTGCTATATTGTATTTAAATACAATAAAAATACAATAAATACAATGGGATAAGTGTTTCTTTGCCTTTACCTCCCTTATCTCACCTCATTTAGTCACATTGTAAATAGACTTATTTTTCTACTGCATTATTGACTGGATGTTTTGTTTATTCCATGTGTAACTCTGTGCTGTATGTGTCGAATTGCTATGCTTATCTTGGCCAGGTCACAGTTGCAAATGAGAACTTGTTCTCAACTAGCCTACCTAATTAAATAAAGGTGAAATAAAATTAAAAAATTAAAACCTTTTATAAACTTCAAGAGCCCACTTAACTGCCAAGAGCTCCCGGTTGCTTACACCGTAGTTGCATTCCATTGGCGAGAACCGCTTGGAGAGAAAGGCACATGGGTCCAGTCTCTTGAACTCCTCGTCCGAGGCATCCACCTCCACCACAAAGGGAGGAGTCGGATCAGAATGAACGAGGATGGTCCAGAGGTGAACTGTCCCTTGAGCTCCAAGAAAGCCCTGTCAGCCATGGGGGTCCAGCAAAAACAGGTCTGGGACCTGCGGGTTAGGACCGTGAGAGGTGCTTCCACCACACCAAAGTTGCATATAAAACACCTGTAAAATTGGCAAACCCGAGGAACCACTGGAACTGCTTGATTGAGTTAGGACGGGGCCAGTCGGTGACCGCCTCAATCTTTATGGGTCTATTTGGATGCCTGTGGTAGAGATAATGTAACCCAGGAAGGAAACCTGGGATATGTGTATCTCGCACTTCTCTATCTTGACATATAGTTGACTCTGCAGGACTCAAGTCTGAGGACTTAGCGGACGTGCAGTATTTGTTCCGGAAGGGTCTTGGCGAAGATCAAGATGTCGTTGAGGTAAACAAAGATGAAACGATTCAACATATCCCTCAGGGTGTCATTGACAAATGCTTGAAAGATTGCCGGTGAGTTTGATAATCCAAAAGAGCATGACTAAATACTCATAGTGGCCACTAGGGGTGTTAACTTCTTAGCGCTAGGGGTCAGATTTGTATTTTTTAAATAACGTGCCCAACGTAAACGGACATTTTCTCTGGCCCAGATCGTAGAATATGCCTATAATTTACAGATTAGGATAGAAAACACTCCAAAGTTTCCAAAACTGTCAAAATATTGTCTGTGAGTATATACTTATTCTGCAAGCGAAAACCTGAAAAAATGTGTTCCCTGGCCCGTCTAACCTCCATTTAAAGGGTTATCGACCGGATTCCTTTTCCAATGGCTTCCTCAGGCTGGGACCAGGCTTTAGACATAGTTGCAGGCTTTTATTTTGAAAAATTAGCAAGTTTTTTCAAAAATAGTCAGGTGTCCTCTGAATATTTCCTGAGCGCGAGAGAGGGGCACCCCATTTTTGTCACGTTCCTGACCTTATTTCCTTTGTTTAGTCTTGTTTAGTTGGTCAGGACGTGAGCTGGGTGGGCATTCTATGTTATGTGTTTCTATGTTGGGTTCATTGTTTGGCCTAATATGGTTCTCAATCAGGGGCAGGTGTTTGTCATTGTCTCTGATTGAGAACCATATTAAGGTAGGCTGTTCTCACTGTTTGTTTGTGGGTGATTGTTGCTGTGTCTGTGTTTGTTTCACCACACGGTACTGTTTCGTTTCGTTCGTTCGTTTGTTCCTACCTGTTCGTGCGTTCATGTTTTATTTTCTCAAGTTCAGGTCTGTTCACGTCGTTTATTGTTTTGTAGTTTGTTTAAGTTTTTTTCCGTCTTCGTTTAATAAACAATAAGTATGTATTCAAACCACGCTGCATTTTGGTCCGATCCTTGCTCCTCCTCAGATGAGGAGGAAGACGAGCGATACAATTTTCCTTTTGTCTCTTAACTTTTCTCAATAGGGGGGCGTGGTTTCCACTTTGTAAAAAATCGATCCCAAATTAAACTGCCTCGTACTCAATTCTTGCTCGTACAATATGCATATTATTATTACTATTGGATAAAAAACACTCTCTAGTTTCTAAAACCGTTTGAATTATATCTGTGAGTAAAACAGAACTCATTTTGCAGCAAACTTCCTGTCAGTAACTGAAAAATCTGAAATCGAGGGCTCTGTTCCAGGGTCAGTTTATTAATTTGCATGTAATCTATGGGTCGACATGCACTGCATACGCCTTCCACTAGATGTCAGTAGGCAGTGAGAGTTGGAATGGGGTGTCTAGCTAGATCTGAGGCTGAACAAGACCTGTTGGAACAGAAGGTCTGGTCTTTTCATGGTTTGGCCTGACGCAAGAAGGACCTCTCCATTGCGCTCTGAAAATATTTTGTTTTAGAAGTTAGATATCTCCGGCTCTGATTTAATTTGATATATGTGTTAAAAACATCATAATGTAGTTATTTTAAACCGAGTTATATCAGTTTATATCAGTTTAATGCGATTTTCGGTATTTTCTTTGTTTGGCGTAATGGTGGGTTGGCCACTTATGTGCCTCATGGCTAGCTTCGTTAGCTAATTCCACAGATGAAGACGACATTCTACAACCGAACAACGATTATTCTGGACAAAGGACAACTTGTAAAAGATTTTGATGGAAGCTCATCAAATAGTAGGAACAATTTATGATGTTAATTCGTATTTCTGTGGAAAATGTTTAGACTACTAATCCGCCATTATTTTCTGCGCTGTCTCGCTATAACGTAAGCTGTATGTCGTAGTAACGTTATTTTTAAAAACCTGTATTTTTTTGTCAAGTTTATGATTAGTTATTGATTAGATTAGGTGCCTCTCTAAGATTTCTCCGGACAAATTGTTTGAGTTTTGGCTACTTATTCACATTGTTCAACCACGAATTGTACCGCTAAACATGCACATTTTCGAGCAAACCATATATGTATTGTGTAATATGATGTTATAGGACTATCATCTGATGAAGTTTGAGAAGGTTAGTGAAAAAATTAATATCTTTTGCTGGTTTATTCGCTATCGCTAACGTTATGTTGAATGAATGGGGCTGTGTGGTAGGCTATTGTAGTAAGCTAATATAATGCTATATTGTGTTTTCGCTATAAAACACTTAAAAAATCTGAAATATTGGCTGGATTCACAAGATGTTTGTCTTTCATTTGCTGTATGCTGTGTATTTTTCATAAATGTTTTATGATGAGTATTTAGGTATTTCACGTTGGTTTCTGTAGTTATTCTAGCTGCTTTGGTGAGAGTTGTGATGGTGGCTGCAAGGTAAAACTATGATTTATACCTGAAATATGCACATTTTTCTAACAAAACATATGCTATACAATAAATCTGTTATAAGACTGTCATCTGATGAAGTTGTTTCTTGGTTAGTGACTATGTATATCTTTATTTGGTCGAATTTGTGATAGCTACCTATGCAGTAAAAAAATGGTGGGAAAAAAAAGTTGGGTCTTTTGCTATCGTGGTTAGCTAATAGAAATACATATTGTGTCTTCCCTGTAAAACATTTTAAAAATCAGAAATGATGGCTGGATTCACAAGATGTGTATCTTTCATCTGGTGTCTTGGACTTGTGATTTCATGATATTTAGATGGTAGTATTTACTTGTGGCGCTATGCTAGGCTATGCTAGTCAGCTTTTTTACTGATGAGGGTGCTCCCGGATCCGGGATTGTGACCAAGTAGAAGTTAATGAATAGGTTATGGTCCGGGTGAAATATTATCGATTATGTTTGTTAAAAACAACCTGAGGATTGATTATAAAAAACATTTGACATGTTTCTACGACCATTACGGATACTTTTTGGAATTTGTCGAACGGAACACGGCTTTGATTTTCTGAACATAATGCGCAACCCAAATGGCGTTTTTTTGTGATAAAAGTAATATTTATCGAACAAAAATAACATTTATTGTGTAACTGGGAGTCTCGTGAGTGCAAACATCCGAAGATTATCTAAGGTAAGCGATTAATTTTATTGCTTTTCTGACTTTCGTGACCATGCTAGTTTGGGGCTTGCTGTTGTAGCATTGAAAGCTACACTCACAAAAGCTTGGATTTCTTTTGCTGTAAAATATATTTTCAAAATCTGACACGATAGGTGGATTAACAACAAGCTAAGCTGTGTTTTGGTATATCTCACTTGTGATTGCATGATTATAAATATTTGTTGTAATATTTTTGCATTTGGCGCCCTGCAATTCTAGCGGTTGTTTAGGAAAGGGATCCCGTAAAAGGGATCCGTAGCGCAGAGAAGTTAAAGGCACTCTACCACTCATCTCCCTCCCCGTTTCTCATCAGATTGTAAGCGTATCGGAGGTCCAGTTTAGTGAAGAATTGGGCATTTTGGACAAACTCCAATGTGGAGGATATCACTGGTAGGGGGTAACGATTATTGATCGTAATCTGGTTCAGCCCTCTGTAGTCGATATAGGGACGCAGGCCTCCATCCTTCTTACCCATGAAGAAGAAGCCTGCACCAACAGGGGATGTAGAGAGGCAAATAAATCTTCCTCCATCGACTCCCGGATGTAATTGTCCATGACTGCTGCTTCAGGGGTTGAGAGGGAGAACGGACGACCCCAGGGAGGTGTGGCGCCAGGTAGAAGTTCTATGGAACAATTGTAAGGACGATGAGGGGGAAGGGTGGCTGCCTGCCTCTTACTGAAGGCCTCCTGTAGGTCAAAGTATTCTTGGTCTTCAAGGAATGCAGGTCAACACTGCAAGGCTCTTGGTGGGGGTCTTAGACATTTAGTCTGACAGTCCTTACCCCAGTCTAGTAGGAGTCCCGTGGACCATTAAACTTGTGGGTTATGAAGCGCTAGCTAGGGGTACCCTAGGATAAGGTGGTTCTCGAGGGCAGTTATCAACAGAGAACTGAGAGTCTCAGAGTGGTTCACTCCAACCTGCAGTAGAATGGGCTTGGTCTAATATTCCACCTGACCGGAGCCAATGGGGCGTACATCGAGGGCTTGAATCTGCAGAGGGATGGGACAATTCACTCAAGGGATCTGTAACTCTCTAGGATAGGGGGCAGCATTTTCACTTTTGGATAAATAGCTTACCCAATTTCAACTTCCTTCTACTCATCCCCAGAATATAAGATATGCAAATTATTAGATTTAAATAGAAAACACTCTGACGTTTCTAAAACTGTTTGAATCATGTCTGTAAGTATAACAGAACTTATGTAGCAGGCAAAACCCAGAGGACTAACCATTCATTTTTTTGTATTTTTTAGGTCACTGTCTGTTCAATGAGGTTTCATTGGGATACTGGATTTCTAATCACCCTGTTTTCAGTTCCTACCGCTTCCACTGGATGTCACCAGTCTTTGGAAATAGGTTGAGGTTATTCATTTGTGCAATGAAGAAGTAAGGCCATCTGGAAACAGTATAATGTCATGTGTACTGTTTGAGAGTTGCGCAAGACTCGAAAAGTAGCATTAGTTTGTTGATCTCCTGTATTGAAAACAGATAGACCTGTCTTCAATTTGATCGATTATTAATGTTTACAAATACCTTAAGTTGTATTACAAAAGTAGTTTGAAATGTTTTGGCAAAGTTTAGAGGACATTTTTGAGATATTTTGTAGTGACTATGCGCAAATTGGAAGCTGTTTTTTTCTGGATCAAACACGCCAAATAAATGGACAATTTGGATATATATGGACGGAATTAATCGAACAAAGGGACCATTTGTGATGTTTATGGGACATATTGGAGTGCCAACAAAAGAATCTCGTCAAAGGTAATGCATGATTTATATTTTATTTCTGCGTTTTGTGTCGTGCCTGCAGTGTTGAAATATGCTACTATCTTTGTTTACTGTTGTGCTATCATCAGATAATAGCATCTTATGCTTTCGCCGAAAAGCCTTTTTGAAATCTGACATGTTGGCTGGATTCACAACGAGTGTAGCTTGAATTTGATATCTTACATGTGTGATTTAATGAAAGTTTGATTTTCTATCATTTTTTTGAATTTGGCGCTCTACATTTTCCCTGGCTATTGGCCAAGTGGGACGCTACCGTCCCACATATCCCAGAGAGGTAACAAAGGCTTGAATCTGGTGCTGAAGGTTGTCCCAGTGGAGGGTTGCAGGTAGCAACAGACGGTGACTGAGTAGCCGGGAGATAACTGGCCAGAACGTCAGGGTCTCCTCTCCCCCTGTTCTGGAGAGCCCTGTTATTTCCCGTCAGCTCTAGGCAGATAGCATGGAGATGGCTGAGACCGCTTTTTAGGTTCTGCCCACAAATTGTCTATGGGATTGAGGTCAGGGCTTTGTGACGGCCACCCCAATACCTTCACTTTGTTGTCCTTAAGCCATTTAGACACAACTTTGGAAGTATGCTTGGGGTCATTGTATATTTGGAAAATCCATTTGCGACCAAGCTTTAACTTCCTGACTGATGTCTTAAGATGTTGCTTCAATATATCCACATCATTTTCCTGCCTCATGATGCCATCTATTTTGTGAAGTGCACCAGCCCCTCCTGCAGCAAAGCACCCGCACAACATGATGCTGCCACCCCCGTGCTTCACGGTTGGGATGGTGTTCTTCAGCATGCAAGCCTCCCGCTTTTTCCTCCAAACATATCGATGGTCATTATGGCCAAACAGTTCTAGTTTTGTTTCATCAGACCAGAGGATATTTCTAAAAAAATTACAATCTTTGTCCTTATGTGCAGTTGCAAACCATAGTCTGCCTTTTTTATGGCGGTTTTGGAGCAGTGGCTTCTTCCTTGCGGATTGGCCTTTCAGGTTATGTCGATGTAGGACTCGTTTTACTGTGGATATAGATACTTTTGAACCTGTTTCCTCCAGAATCTTCACAAGGTCCTTTGCTGTTGTTCTGGGATTGATTTGAACTTTTCGCACCACAGTACGTTCATCTCTAGGAGACAGAACACATCTCCTTCCTGAGTGGTATGACGGCTGCGTGGTCCCATGGTGTTTATTCTTGCGTACTATTGTTTGTACAGATGAACGTGGTACCTTTAAGCGTTTGAAAATTGCTTCAAAGGAATAACCAGACTTGTGGAGGTCTACACTTTTTTTTCTGAGGTCTTGGCTGATTTCTTTTGATTTTCCCATGATGTCAAGCAAAGAGGAACTGAGTTGAAAGGTAGGCCTTGAAATACATCCACAGGTACACGTCCAATTGACTCAAATGATGTCAATTGGCCTATCAGAAGCTTCTAAAGCCATGACATAATTTTCTGGAATTGTCCAAGCTTTTAATAGGCACAGTCAACTTAGTGTATGTAAACTTCTGACCCACTGGAATTGTGATAGAGTGAAGTATAAGTGAAATAAGCTGTAAGTAAACAATTTTTGGAAAAATTACGAGTGTCATGCACAAAGTAGATGTCCTAACCAACTTGCCAAAACTATTGTTTGTTAAAACTTCTTTGGGCTGCAAGCCCGAAGCCGGGCGCAATATGACAACAGCCACTTCAAGTGCAGGGTGCAAAGTTCAAAATCTATTTTTTTGAAATATTTAACTTTCACACATTAACAAGTCCAATACAGCATATGAAAGATAAACATCTTGTGAATCCAGCCAACATGTCCGATTTTTAAAATGTTTTACAGCGAAAACACCACGTATATTTATGTTAGCTCACCACCAAATACAAAAATGGACAGACTTTTTTCACAAAACCAACTTAACTAACCAAGACCCAACCAAACTAACCAAGAAACAACTTCATCAGATGACAGTCTTATAACATGTTATTCAATAAATCTATGTTTTGTTCGAAAAATGTGCATATTTGAGCTATAAATCAGTTTTACATTGCAGCTACCATCACAGCTACCGTCAGAAATAGCACCGAAGCAGCCAGAGTAATTACAGACACCAACGTCAAATATCTAAATACTCATCATAAAACATTTCTGAAAAATACATGGTGTACAGCAAATGAAAGACAGGCATCTTGTGATTCCAGCCAATATTTCCGATTTCTTAAGTGTTTTACAGCGAAAACACAATATAGCATTATATTAGCTTACCACAATAGCCAGAAACACAAGCCATTTACCAGCAGCAAAAGTTAGCGATCGTAACAAACCAGCAAAAGATATATAATTTTTGACTAACCTTGATAAGCTTCATCAGATGACAGTCCTATAACATCAGGTTATACATACACTTATGTTTTGTTCGAAAATGTGCATATTTAGAGCTGAAATCAGTGGTTATACATTGTGCTAACGTAGCATCTTTTTCCCACAACGTCCGGATATTTTTCTGACACTCACATATTCTGACCAAATAACTATTCATAAACATTACTAAAAAATACATGTTGTATAGGAAATGATAGATACACTAGTTCTTAATGCAATCGCCGTGTTAGATTTCAAAAAATAACTTCATTACGACATGCAGTTTACGTTATGGCGAGAGCGTGCCCAAAATCTGGGCGCAAACTACTGGTTCACATGTTCGACAGATATATGAAATAGCATCATAAAATGGGTCCTACTTTTGATGATCTTCCATCAGAATGTTGTACAAGGGGTCCTTTGTCCAGAACAATCGTTGTTTGGATTTAGAATGTCCTCTTCTCCAGTCAATTAGCACGGAAAGCTAGCAAAGTGGCGCGAAGCTCTCCTTCCTGAACATACGCAGACAAAGCAACACGCCTAACGTCCCGAAGAAAATTCAATAATCTAATAAAACTATATTGAAAAAACATACTTTACGATGATATTGTCACATGTATCAAGGCAATACAGAAGGCAATACCAGGTCACTTCTCGCGCATTCCAGAAAACAGGAAATTGGGGTCACGTCATGCCAAGAGCTTTTATTCAACCTCAGATGATGTTATACACTCCATTTCTTCTCTCACTGCCTGTTGACATCTAGTGGAAGGCGTATGAAGTGCATGTATACTAATAAATATCAAGCCCATTTATAGGCAGGCCCTAGAACAGAGCATCAATTTCAGATTTTCCACTTCCTGTCAGGAAGTTTGCTGCAAAATGAGTTCTCTTTTACTCACAGATATAATTCAAACGGTTTTAGAAACTAGAGAGTGTTTTCTATCCAATAGTAATAATAATATGCATATTGTACGAGCAAGAATTGAGTACGAGGCCGTTTGAAATGGGCACCTTTTATCCAGGCTACTCAATACTGCCCCTGCAGCCCAAAGAGGTTAACAAGAAATGTGTGGAGTGGTTGAAACACGAGTTTAATTGACTCCAACCTAAGTGTATGTAAACTACCGACCTCAACTGTATGTCTCTGATATGGTCATACATTTGGCAGGAGGTTTGGAAGTGCAGCTCAGTTTCCACCTCATTTTGTGGGCAGTGTGCACATAATCTTCTCTTGAGAGCCAGTTCTGCCTACGGCAACCTTTCTCAATAGCAAAGCTATGCTTACTGAGTCTGTACATAGTCAAACCTTTCCTTTAAGTATTCAGCCACGGTGTACTCTCTGTTTACGGCCAATTAGCATTCTAGTTTGCTCTATTTTTTTGTTAATTCTTTCCAATATGTCAGGTAATAATTTTTTTGTTTTCTCATGATTTGGTTGGGTCTAATTGTGTTGCTATCCTGTTGTCTGTGGGGTCTGTTTGTGTTTGTGAACAGAGCCCCAGCACCAGCTTGCTTTGGGGACTCTTCTCCAGGTTCATCTTTCTGTACGTGGTGGCTTTGTTATGGAAGGTATGGGAATCGCTTCCTTCTAGGTGTGTGTAGAATTTAACATCTCTTTTGTGGATTTTGATAATTAGCGGGAATCAGCCTAATTCTCCTCTACATGTATTACTTGATGTTTTACATTGTACATGGAGGATATTCTTGCAGAATTCTGCATGCAGAGTCTCAATTTGGTTTGTTTTGGATGGTGAGTTGATCCCAGACCTCACAACCATAAAGTGCAATGGGTTCTATAACTGAGTAATTTTAGCCAGATCCTAATTGCTATGTCAAATTGTATGTTCCTTTTGATAGCATAGAAGGTCCTTCTTGCTTTGTCTCTCAGCTCGTTCACAGCTTTGTGGAAGTTACCTGTGGTGCTGACGATCTTACTAAGATTTACTGTCAAGGACAAAGTCTGACAGATTCTGTGCAGAAGTACCAGATCATCAGCAAACAGTAGACATTTGACCTCAGATTCTAATAGGGTGAGGCCGGGTGCTGCAGGCTGCTCTTGTGCCCTCAACAATTATTTGATATATATGTTTAAGAGGGTGGAGCTTAAGCTGCGTCCCTGTCTCACCCCATGGCCATGTGGAAAGAAATGTGTGTGTTTTTATAAAATGCATGTACACAAACAACTAGTGTGCAGTTAATGGGGTCAAATGTTATGCAGGAGCTGAGGATGATGCTATAGATTTTAAGTATAGTCAATTGGTGGTCTGTATATTTTATCATTTCACGTGGGATACCATCAACACCACAGGCCTTTTTGGGTTTGTATTTTGTCCTGTAGTTCATTCAATGTAATTGGAGAATCCAATGGTGCAATGTGATTTTCTGGATTTTTTTTCTCATTTTGTCTGTCATAGTTGAAGTGTACCTATTATGAAAATTACAGGCCTCTCTCATCTTTTTAAGTGGGAGAACTTGCACAATTGGTGGCTGACTAAATACTTTTTTGCCCCACTGTATATGTTTTTTCTGTTTGTTCTTTGTTATAGAGCCAAAAAGATTGGATAAGTGGTTTATCCACACTTCTCCATTTTTGATAGATAACTCTCTGTGTGGTTGTTTGTTTAGTGGGTTCCAATTTTCCCAGAAGTGGTTAGATTCTATGAATTCTTCAATTGCATTGAGCTGCTTTCTTTTTCCGTAGTGTATTTCTGTTTTGTTTTAGTGGTCAATCAAATCAAAATCAAATCAAACTTTATTTGTCACATGCGCCGAATACAACAAGTGTAGACAATACCGTGAAAGGCTTACTTACAACCTTAACCAACAGTGCAGTTCAAAAAACTTAAGAAAAGATTGACCAAATAAACTAACGTATAAAATGAATAAAAAAGTTACACAATAACATAACAATACCTACATTTACAGGGTCAGTGTGCGGGGGTACAGGTTAGTTGAGGTAATTTGTACATGTAGGTAGGGGTGAAGTGACTACACAGACAACAAACAGAGAGTAGCAGCAGTGTACAAAACAAATGGGTGGGGGGTCAATGTGTTGGTCCGGTGGCCATTTGATTAATTGTTCAGCAGTCTTATGGCTTGGTGGTAGAAGCTGCTAAGGAGCCTTTAGGTCAAAGACTTGGCGCTCCAGTACTTGCTATGCGTTAGCAGAGAAAACAGTCTATGACTTGGGTGACTGGAGTCTCTGACAATTTTATGCGCTTTCCTCTGACACCACCTATTATATAGGTCCTGGATTGCAGGAAGCTTGGCCACAGTGACGTACTGGGCTGTACGCACTACCCTCTGTAGCGCCTTATGGTCAGAATGCCGAGCAGTTGCCATACCAGGCGGTGATGCAACCAGGCGGTGATGCAACTGAACGATGCTCTCGATCGTTCAGCTGTAGAACTTTTTGAGGATTTGGGGACCCATGTCAAATCTTTTTAGTCTCCTGAGGGAGATGTAGACGTAGCGAAGGCGTAGACTCAGGTTTTCTGGGTCAGTCACAGTGGTCAGGTTTTCTGGGTCTCATGTTTTTGGTTGGATAGGATTCTCAATTTCTTTCATTGGTTTTTGCTTTCTTCATCAAAACATTTTTCATTGTTGTTAATTTCTTCGGTTGTCGATAGGGAAGCTGAAAGGTCAAATATACTGTTTAAGCTTTCTAACGCCAAGATTACACCTTCGCTATTACAATTAAGTGTTTTGTCCATGAAGTCGTCTAAAAGGGATTGAATATGTTGTTGCCTAATTGTTTCTTGATAGTTTTCTACACTACTTTCCTTCCACCTAGAGCATTTCTTAATAATATTGTGCAGTTTCTTTCGCTTTGATGCCTCATGATTGAATATTGCTCTTGTCAGGTAGACTGTGATTTTGCTGTGATGTGATAGGGGTGTTAGGTGGCTGACTGTGAGACTCTGGGTTGAGATCAGTGATAAAGTAATCTACAGAGCTACTGCCAAGGGATGAGCTATAGGTGTATCTACAATAGGAGTCCCCTCGAAGCCTACCATTGACTATGTACAGACCTAGCGTGTGACAGAGCTGAAGGAGTTGTGACATCTCTCCCTCTATATTTCTCACTCACTCGCTCTCTCCCTCCCGTTCTCTCATATTCTCGCTACCCCTCCCTCCCTGGTGATTACTGGCTCTGATGTATGTCATTACCCACAGAGGGTTCTGATTAAAGCTGAAAATAGCCCAATGGCCTCTGACTCACTCCTGTGGATTGGGGGCCTGATTTTAAACAGGCAGGCAGGGAGACAGACAGCCCCTTGGATAAGGGTCTGATGTGAAGAAAAAAAGACAGCCTGATAACCAGACAGGACAGACAGACAGAAAATGAAAAAGACAGACAGACAGACAGACAGACAGACAGACAGACAGACAGACAGACAGACAGACAGACAGACAGACAGACAGACAGACAGACAGACAGACAGACAGACAGACAGACAGACAGACAGACAGAAATAATTATTGTCACACACCAAATAGTTGCAGTGAAATCTGTTGTTTTACAGTGTCAGCCATAGTAGTATGGCACTCCTGGAGGAAATTAGGGTCAAGGGCACAAGGGCAGGTTTTTCACGTTGTTGGCTCAGGTATTCGAGCCAGCAACATTTCAGTTAGTGGCCCAACGCTAGGCTACCTGCCACCCAAACCAGCAAAAAAATATATATACCTAATGATGCCCCGAGCTTACCCTAGATGTTGCACAACAATTTAACTCAATAAGTCATTGTTTTAGTCAAAGTACGAATATATTTGGGCTTGAGCAGGGAATTCCGGAGTTAAGCTTCAGATTTTTCCAAGTCTATGCCATATGTTTCATTATAAAATGAAGTATATTTATATCTCACTATACGTGCCTTACGAGGGGTAGCTTTAGTTAATTTGGAACCACCTACAAAACGTTTCTTCCTGTTTACAACCTGGTGTTTCGAATTACTGCTGTCTGTAATGCACGTAGTTTCGATCTGGAGCTGTTGGATGTGCTAACGGAGAAAGGGGCAGAAAGAAAATATCTAATATTATTCAGATGAGCTACTGATCTTCACTTGGCTATAGTAAGCAGCCAGGCAAGGCAGACTTTAGCCAAACCACTTATCAGGGTCTAGCTTCATGGCTAACATCCTCTATCTATCATTAGCTGAATAGCTAGCTAGTGACATCAAAAGTGGATGAAGATGTGGATAGGTGAAATTTCGACACAGCTGGGATAAATCGTCGTTTCTGTAGACATATTATACAGGGAATCGCAAAAATGGTCCTGGGGCTGATGGATGGTCAATCTCATCCTTTTCTTCCAACTCACTGTTAGACTCTGAATTGAAAGATTCATTATCCTCATATGCGGAAAATTCTTCATCTTCCAAAGTGGAAGACGCTACTTCCACACTAGCTTCTCTCTCTGCAAAAATTATTTCTAAGGCCCTCTGATCAGAGATTATTTTTGACATACCTATTGATTGTGGTAAGGAGCCACACATGCAAAGATATTTATTTGTTGTGTCCCTCTCCCAATTTGCACCTGGCTGGAGTAGAGTATGGAAAGTACTGCATTTTTTACACTGTATCAAAATAATGTATTGTAATAACATTGTGCAGGTACCCGGAAGACATTGTGTAGTTTCACACACTATAAATTGTAAATATTGCGAGAAAAGCGGGATACAGGCGAACAGACAGGGAGACAGACAGGTTCTTGGTGCTATGTTGAAAAAGCAGGCCCAGGGAGGAGGAAGACAGAGTGAAGGCACACAGCAAAAATCTTGTTTCATTTTTACTTGTTTTGACCGACACACATACTTTTCCACACTTTTACTACCGTCGGGTCCAGTGGACCCAAACACCACATATGTAATATACATGTGTAGAGATGTACACATTGTGCACTCAATGAAAATGTGTTATTTTACATGTTCTTCACAGAAAATGGCCAATGAGTCTCAGGTTTAGTAAACATTGAAAATGGGTCCCACAGACCCAAACACCACACAAGGGTTAATTAGCTAAAGTCTACTTTCCACTAGACACTGGGAGACTAATTCACTTTTCAGGAGGACAATAATCTCAAACACAAGGCCAAATTTACACCGCAATTGCTTACCAACACACAGTGAATTTTCCTGATTGGGCGAGTTACTCAAAGGTGAAAAAAAAATAAAAAAATAACACAAACACACATAAACACACACGCACACACACACACATAAACATAAACACACACAAACCCACCTAAACACACACACACACACACACATAAACACACATGCACACACACACATGGAAACACACAGGCACACACAGACATACAAACACACAGACATACAAACACACACACACACACACACACACACACACACACACACACACACACACACACACACACACACACACACACACACACATACACATACACATACACATACACATACACACACTCAATCTGGAAGACAGTAACCCTTTCAGAGAGGATGCAGAGGACTGGAAGGAAAATAAACAAGAGAAGAGGAGTCGCATGGGTGTGTGTGTTTATGTGTGTGTGTTAATGTGTGTGTGTATGTTTTATGTGTGTGTTTTTGTGTGTGTGTGTGTGTGTGTGTGTGTGTGTGTGTGTGTGTGTGTGTGTGTGTGTGTGTGTGTGTGTGTGTGTGTGTGTGTGTGTGTGTTTTATGTGTGTGTGTGTGTTTTTGTGTGTTTGTTTATATGTGTGTTTATTTTATTTATTTATTTCACCTTTATTTAACCAGGTAGGTCAGTTGAGAACAAGTTCTCATTTACAACTGCGACCTGGCCAAGATAAAGCAAAGCAGTGCGACAAAAACAACCACACAGAGTTACACATGGGATAAACAAACGTAGAGTCAATAACACAATAGAAAAATCTGTATATAGTATGGGCAAATTAAGTAAGGAGGTGAGGCAATAAATAGGCCAATAGTGGCTAAGTAATTACAATTTAGCAATTTACACTGGAGTGATATATGTGCTGATGAGGATGTGCAAGTAGAAATACTGGTGTGCGAAAGAGCAGAAAAACAAAAATGGGGATGAGATAGGTAGGTGGTTGGATGGGCTAATTACAGATGGGGCTGTGTACAGCTGCAGCGATCGGTAAGCTGCTCTGACAACTGACGCTTAAAGTTAGTGAGGGAGATATAAGTCTCCAACTTCAGTGATTTTTGCAATACGTTCCAGTCATAGGCAGCAGAGAACTGGAAGGAAAGCCTGCCATAGGAGGTGTTGGCTTTGGTGGATGACCAATGAAATATACCTGATGGAGCGCATGCTATGTGGGTGTTGCTGTGGTGACCAGTGAGCTGAGATAAGGCGGAGCTTTACCTAGCAAAGACGTATAGATGACCTGGAGCCAGTGGGTTTGGCGACAAATATGTAGCGAAAACCAGCCAACGAGATTATACAGGTTGCAGTGGTGGGTAGTATATAGGGCTTGGTGACAAAACGGATGGCACTGTGATGAACTGCATCCAATTTGCTGAGTATAGTTTCAGAGGCTATTTTGTTAACTACATCGCCAAAGTTAAGTATCAGTAGGATAGTCAGTTTTAGGAGGGTATGTTTGGCAGCGTAAGTGAAGGATTCTTTGTTGCGAAATAGGAAGCCGATTCTAGATTTAATTTGGGTTTGGAGATGCTTAATGTGAGTCTGGAAGGAGAGTTTACAGTCTAGCCAGACACCTAGGTATTTGTAGCTGTCCACATATTCTAAGTCAGAACCATCCAGAGTAGTGATGCTACTCGGGTGGGTGCGGGCAGCGATCGGTTGAAGAGCATGCATTTAGTTTTACTAGCTGGGGATGGAGACATACACAAACACGTCTTACTCCTGCGCCATCTTAGTGCTAAACTTGTGTGTGTATGTGTTTGTATTTATGTGTGTGTGTGTTTATGTGTGTGTTGTGTGTGTTTTTGTGTGTGTGTGTTTATATGTGTGTGCATTTGTGTGTGTGTGTTTGTGCATTTGTGTGTGTGTGCGTGTGCGTGTGTGTGTGTGTGTGTGTGTGTGTGTGTGTGTGTGTGTGTGTGTGTGTGTGTGTGTGTGTGTGTGTGTGTGTGTGTGTGTGTGTTAATGTATTTATGTGTGGGTGTTTATGTGTGTGTGTGTGTGTGTTAATGGGTGTGTGTTTGTGTGTGTGTGTGTGCGTGCGTGTGTGTTAGGTACAGTGGTTCCCAACCATTTTTGGTTACTGTACCACCATCCAACCCTGCTAAAATCCCTATACCACCTAGGTGACATAGAGTAGAGTCAGGACTACAAAAGGCTGGACAATCATAGCTGGCTTGATCCGGTTGTTGATGTACACAGTGGCTAGGAACCCCACAGCACTGTCCTGACTGTACGCAGAGAGTGAGAATCGCTGCTTGGTTCTCATTTTTCTGTAGCTAAACTGAAAACAGCAAAATGGTAATGTATGGATCAGATCAATGACAGACATAATGACAATTCAACAACATACCTACGTGTTTCATGTGCCTTACAGGACTGAAGACTCCCTGGCTGTGGGATGTAGACCAAGGACAGAGGCTGAGCAAGCAGCAATATTGTAATATTGACATAAAATGAGGATGTCGATGAAATTGCAAAACAATATATCACAGAATGACTCAATGTTTTGTTCTCTTTGTCATGTAATGCCTGTTTTGATAATGCTTAGGTAACCAACTACAATTACAAGCTGAGGAAACAATGGAATGGAAAATAAATGAGTACTGTACAATGTACAGAAAGCCCACGTTCATTATGGTCTTCTCCTGCAATCAGGTCCTATCACACGTTGACTTCTGAGGGTTACCAATGTTACAATACATTTGAAGGGGGCTGCATTGACATTTCAATTGTTATGGGTGTCGTCATGAGCACCACTGACATTACAACCATGTCTGTGCTCTAACAAGGCACCTCTTCCTATTACTTATATTACAGAATAAACATTATGTTACAGGAACACAGTAAGAACACAAGATAACTTGTAAAGTTGTAGTCTGTACACATCAAAAGTGTAATATCTAGATGAAGTCAAATCAAATCATATCAAACTTTATTTGTCACATGCGCCGAATACAAGTGTAGACCTTACCGTGAAATGCTTACTTACAAGCCCTTAACCAACACTGTAGTTAAAGAAGAGTTAAGATAATATTTACAAAATAAAATAAAATAAAAATAAATAAAAAATAAAATAAAGTAGCACAATAAAATAACAATAGCGAGGCTATTTACAGGGGGTACCAGTACCGAGTCAGTGTGCTGGGGTACCGGTTAGTTGAGGTAATTTGTACTTGTAAGTAGGGGTGAAGTTTGATAATACTAAGTAAATAACAAGGAACATACAGTAGAATTACATGATATGTGTACATTGTCAAGTGTTTATTGATAGGCAATGCATTTGGTACAGAGTACGATTTAGGATTTGACTAAGTGACAGCCTTATTCTAACAGGCTCATCAAAACAATGTGCAAGAAGTTGGACTATTGTATTAGTAACTAGCTAAATTGCTATAAAAGTAGTGGTCCACATTATAGCTGGTGTCCATCACTGATACAGCAATAGCTGCTTTCCTTGGCTCTAGTAGCCAACAAGTGGCTTGTTGGTTACTAAACATTACAGATAGGTTGTAACAAGCTAGCTAGTAACCATCCAACCTTTACTCTTCAGATAATGAGGCTATCAGAAAAACAGCTGAATGGTAGCTACTGTAGATAGCTAGCATAGTTACAGGTACTCTAGATTTGCCAGTAAAACTCCAGTATTACCGCTAAACTCTGTATTCACCAGAGGGAGGAAGAGAGTGGATGGACCTTCGCCTTGTCCTAGCTAGCTGTGCTACGTAGCGATTAGTAAAGCTACTCTGACCATTACTTTTTGGTGTGTTTACAATTTGCAGAGTGTGGGCTGTGTCTGAGACCATATGGGCTGTGCACACGGAGGAAGGTGTGCAGGCCAGATTAATCAATTTTTATGAGGAGCCATGTGTCGGTGTTTGAAGGGTGGAACTAAACCAGCATTTCCGCACTAGGACAGGAACTAAGTCAAAATAGCAACATTAACTTTCTCTGGAGGGGTCCTTTTAATCCTCTCTAGGGTATGTGGGACGCTAGTATCCCACCTGGCCAACATCCAGTGAGATTGCAGAGCGCCAAATTCAAATACAGAAATACTCATTATAAAAATTCAGAAAACAAAACATATTTTACATAGGTTTAAAGATTTACTTCTTGTGAATCCAACCACGGTGTCAGATTTTTTAAATGCTTTACGGCGAAAGCATACCTTTTTGATTATTTGAGAACATAGCCCAGCAGACAAATCATTACAAACAGTAACCAGCCAAGTAGAAGAGTTACACAAGTCAGAAATAGAGATAAAACCTTTGATGATCTTCATATGGTTGCAATCAGAAGACATTCATTTACTCAATAAATGTTCCTTTTGTTCGATAAAGTCTCTCTTTATATCCAAAAACCTCAGTTTTGTTCGCACGTTTTCTTCAGTAATCCACAGGCTTAAACGCAGTCAAAACAGGCAGACAAAAAATCTAAAATTGTATCTGTAAAGTTTATAGAAACATGTCAAACAATATTTATATTCAATCCTCAGGGTGTATTTAGCCTAAATAATCGATAATATTTCAACCTGCCAATAACGTTGTCAATATAAAAGGTAAACATGAAAGGCACTCTCTCGGTCGTGCGCTTGAAAAAGCTCTGTGACACGGCAGGGTCCACTCATTCAGACTGCTCTTACTCCCTCATTTTTCAGAATACAAGCCAGAAACAATTTCTAAAGACTGTTGACACCTAGTGGAAGGCATAGGAACTGCACATTTAGTCCTAAGTCAATGGATACTGTAATGGCATTGAATAGAAAACTACAACAACAACAAAAATAATCCTACTTCCTGAATGGATTTTTCTCAGGTTTTCGACCTCCCAAATCAGTTCTGTTATACTCACAGACACTATTTTAACAGTTTTGGAAACTTTAGAGTGTTTTCTATCCAAATCTACCAGTTATATGCATATCATATCTTCTGGGCCCGAGAAGCAAGCCGTTTAAAACTTCTTGCAACTATAGGGGGTGCTGTTCCGCATTAGCATATTTGGGTCTCCAAATTAAACTGCCTCGTGCTAAATTCTTGATCGTACAATATGCATATTATTGTTATTATTGGATAGAAAACACCTTCTAGTTTCTATAGAAGTTGGAATTTTGTCTCTGAGTGGTACAGAACAATATCTACAGCACTTTTCATGACAGGGGTCAGATTTCAGAAATTTTTACCCCTGATCTGGAGTCTGTTTTTAAGGCGACAGTGAATGCTATGAAGAAACCGACACTGCCTACGTCTTCCTCTGGGTGTCTGTACGTCATCACGTTTTGAATGGAGTCTATTGCACAATCCCAGCCATTATAAAACCACAAAATGTATAGGGACCGCCCTTTCTCGTCGCGCGCCTGAAGCGTGAAGGACATCGGACTTGCCTCATTCCAAATCCTTGTCTAACCAGCAATATTTCTCCGGTCATGTTTTCAGTCGTTATAGTTGTTAAAAACATCATAATGTAGTTAATTTGAACCGTTTTATAGCAATTTATATCCGTTTAGTGCGATTTTGAGGAATTTCTTTGTTGTGCACTCTGAAACTTTGGACACGTTTTGGGGTCCCGTTCGATCGTTAGTGGATATTTCGAAGGACAGAGGACATCTATCGACCAAAAGACGTTTATAACATAGAAAGGATACATTGCCCAAGAATCTGATGGAAGAACAGCTCAAAGTAAACAATATTTAATATGATAAATCGTTGTTCTGTCGAAATATTTTAAACGCATATTTCGCCATTTTGTTTGGTATAGCTTCACTTGGCGAACCCTGTATTGAAAAGTAAGGATAATTTTAAAAATGTAAATCAGCGGTTGCATTAAGAACTAATTTGTCTTTCGATTCCTGTCAACCCTGTATTTTTTAGTCAAGTATATGATTAGCTTTCGATTAAACTAGATCACTCTGAAAGCTGACGTTCCTCATTTTGAGGCTTGAGTTGTGACTATTTCCATTGTATAACCACGGTTTTGTATGGCTAAATATGCACCTTTTCGAACAAACTGTATATGTATGTTGTAAAATGATGTTACAGGAGTGTCATCGGAAGAATTCTGAGAAGGTTAGTGAAAAAATTAATATATTTTGGCGGTGATTACGTTATAGCGCTCTTTGGCTGGAATCGATGCTCTGGTAACGTTTGCACATGTGGTATGCTAACTTATCGATTTATTGTGTTTTCGCTGAAAAACGCTTAGAAAATCTGAAATATGGTCTGAAATCACAAGAACTGGGTCTTTCCATTGCTATGCTTTGTCTATTTTTATGAAATGTTTTATGATGAGTAAATTGGTCATACACGTTGCTCTATCTAGTAATTCTAGTCGATTTGTGATGGTCGGTGCAATTGTAAACTGTGATTTCTACCTGAAATATGCACTTTTTTCTAACAAAAACTATCCTATACCATGAATATGTTATCAGACTGTCATCTGATGGTTTTTTTTATAGGTTATTGGCTATCAATATCTTAGTTGAGCCGAATTGGTGATAGCACCTGAAGGAGTAAGAAACTGATGGAGTTAGAATAGTGGTGTATTTTGCTAACGTGTTTAGCTAATAGATTTACATATTTTGTCTTCCCTGTAAAACATTTTAAAAATCTGAAATGGTGGCTTTATTCACAAGATCTGTATCTTTCATCTGGTGTCTTGGACTTGTGATTTAATGATATTTAGATGCTACTATCTACTTGTGAAGCTATGCTAGCTATGCTAATCAGTGTGTGGGGGGGTGGGGGGTGCTCCCGGACCCGGGGTAGAGGCTCGTTAGAGGTTAATTTGGGCATTTTTTCATCCAAAATTCCGAATGCTGCCCCCTACCCTAGAGTTAACTGTGTTAGTTAGTGACAGAGACAGGTGCCTAAGTGAATATTTTATTATTGAAATTTGACTCTTTATGTCAATATGTTACATATACCATCAGGCTATACTTTGGCAGCCTATTTTTACACAATACAGTGGTCTGAAACACCTGGTTTGCAGGCCACATCAGGCAAGTCACATAGCTTTCAAAGTGTTATGTAATTACTATTGGAATCGAGCCAGATTTAGGATATCCAATGTTTTTTTACTTTCAATCACCTGACACCTGCATTTAGAATGACTGGCAAGGTAGGGAACATGGATATACTGTATAAGCCTACCTAAACCATCTAAAATGGGAACAGCCATCTCAGTAACCCTTGCAATAAATCCAACTACAAGCAGATTGGATTAGTTAGAAAAATGTGTGTTATTTATCTTTGTGTAGCATAAGATCAATCAATCACTGTCCATGCAAAAACGCACATACTGACACAAACAATTCTAGAAATCAACCTGCAATAGAACATGGTGGGAAATATGATGGGTGTGTTTTTTTTGGAGTTTGTGATGATTGCACCATTGTACCCAAAAAGGTACCGAACAGTACCATGTGAGACTATACAGTATGTATACCTCTGAATGTACCCCAGGGAACAATACTGTACCCTCACGTACACTTTTTTTCTGAGCGTGAAAGTACAAACACACATAAAAACATACACCACATGCACGGACACACACATACATTCATGCTTCTAATACACACTGAGAGACCAAATTATACCGGGTTCATTGTACTCTGCTCTGCTGTCTTCCCTCCTGTCCTCGTCTCCATCCCTCCATCTCTCCAGCTTACCTCTCTCACCCTTCTCTCTATCCCACCTATCCTAACACGTATTAGCACTGTCTGGCTAACTGCTCTCATCTCCCCTGCCTCACTTCTCTAACCCCCTCCCTGCTTTCTAACCTCCCTTACCCCTCTAGACTTCTTCCTCTCTCTAACCTCCCTTACCCCTCTAGACTTCTTCCTCTCTCTAACCTCCCTTACCCCTCTAGACTTCTTCCTCCCTCTAACCTCCCTTACCCCTCTAGACTTCTTCCTCTCTCTAACCTCCCTTACCCCTCTAGACTTCTTCCTCCCTCTAACCTCCCTTACCCCTCTAGACTTCTTCCTCTCTCTAACCTCCCTTACCCCTCTAGACTTCTTCCTCTCTCTAACCTCCCTTACCCCTCTAGACTTCTTCCTCTCTCTAACCTCCCTTACCCCTCTAGACTTCTTCCTCTCTCTAACCTCCCTTACCCCTCTAGACTTCTTCCTCCCTCTAACCTCCCTTACCCCTCTAGACTTCTTCCTCTCTCTAACCTCCCTTACCCCTCTAGACTTCTTCCTCTCTCTAACCTCCCTTGCCCCTCTAGACTTCTTCCTCTCTCTAACCTCCATTACCCCTCTAGACTTCTTCCTCTCTCTAACCTCCCTTACCCCTCTAGACTTCTTCCTCTCTCTAACCTCCCTTACCCCTCTAGACTTCTTCCTCTCTCTAACCTCCCTTACCCCTCTAGACTTCTTCCTCTCTCTAACCTCCCTTACCCCTCTAGACTTCTTCCTCCCTCTAACCTCCCTTACCCCTCTAGACTTCTTCCTCTCTCTAACCTCCCTTACCCCTCTAGACTTCTTCCTCCCTCTAGCCTCCCTTACCCCTCTAGACTTCTTCCTCTCTCTAACCTCCCTTACCCCTCTAGACTTCTTCCTCTCTCTAACCTCCCTTACCCCTCTAGACTTCTTCCTCTCTCTAACCTCCCTTACCCCTCTAGACTTCTTCCTCCCTCTAACCTCCCTTACCCCTCTAGACTTCCTCCTCTCTCTAATCTCCATTACCCCCCTCCTCCCTAGACTTCTCTCCTCTCTCTAATCCTCCCTTACCCCTCTAGACTTCTTCCTCTCTCTAACCTCCACTTACCCCTCTAGACTTCTTCCTCTCTCTAATCCTCCATTACCCCTCTAGACTTCTTCCTCTCTCTAACCTCCCTTACCCCTCTAGACTTTCTCTTAACCTCTCTTACCCCTCTAACCCCCTCCTCCCTTAACCTCTCTCGCCCCTCTAGACTTCCTCCTCTCTCTAACCTCCCTTACCCCTCTAGACTTCTCTCCTCTCTCTAACCTCCCTTACTCCTCTAGACTTCTTCCCTCTCTCTAACCTCCCTTACCACTCTACGACTTCCTCCTCTCTCTAACCTGCCCTTACCCCTCTCGACCCTCTGACCTAACCTCTCTCACCCCTACTCCCTCCCCTATAACCTCTCTCATCTCTCCTCTCATAACCTCTCTCACCCCTCTCAACCCCCCTCCTCCCTATAACCTCTCTCATCTCTCTCAACCCCCTCCTCCCTATAACCTCTCTCATCTCTCTCAACCCCCCTCCTCCCTATAACCTCTCTCATCTCTCTCAACCCCCCTCCTCCCTATAACCTCTCTCACCCCTCTCAACCCCCCTCCTCCCTATAACCTCTCTCATCTCTCTCAACCCCCCTCCTCCCTATAACCTCTCTCATCTCTCTCAACCCCCCCTCCTCCCTATAACCTCTCTCATCTCTCTCAACCCCCCTCCTCCCTATAACCTCTCTCATCTCTCTCAACCCCCTCCTCCCTCTAACCTCTCTCATCTCTCTCAACCCCCCTCCTCCCTCTAACCTCTCTCATATCTCTCAACCCCCCCTCCTCCCTATAACCTCTCTCATCTCTCTCAACCCCCCTCCTCCCTATAACCTCTCTCATCTCTCTCAACCCCCCTCCTCCCTATAACCTCTCTCATCTCTCTCAACCCCCCTCCTCCCTATAACCTCTCTCATCTCTCTCAACCCCCCTCCTCCCTATAACCTCTCTCATCTCTCTCAACCCCCCTCCTCCCTAATACCTCTCTTACCCCTCTCAACCCCCCTCCTCCCTATAACCTCTCTCACCCCTCTCAACCCCCCTCCTCCCTCTAACCTCTCTCACCCCTCTCAACCCCCCTCCTCCATCTAACCTCTCTCACCTCGCTCAACCCTCCTCCTCCCTATAACCTCTCTCACCCTTCTCAACCCCCCTCCTCCCTCTAACCTCTCTCACCCCTCTCAACCCCCCTCTTCCCCTCTCAACTCTCTCACCCCTTTTCCCCCTTGACAGAGGTAGCTCATCAAACACACAGTTCATGTGCCTCTTAGCCCCAGCAGCACCTGTCAATCACAGTCTGTGTTCTACAAGGTCAGAGATAATCAAATACACATTTTCTGTGTGTGTTTACAGAGGATTATGGAAATGGTGCTGTGTGTGTGTGTGTGTGTGTGTGTGTGTGTGTGTGTGTGTGTGTGTGTGTGTGTGTGTGTGTGTGTGTGTGTGTGTGTGTGTGTGTGTGTGTGTGTGTGTGTGTGTGTGTGTGTGTGTGTGTGTGTGTGTGTTATCAGCTCTATATCTAATGTATCTCTTAGGTCTAGATAGTGAAAAACAAAGACAGAAATACAGAGACTGTTTCCACTCTGAGGTGTTTTTAAAGACATGTTGACGATATACAATCTCTTCTCAAATCCAATGTTGTTGTTTTTCGATAGCATATAGTCCCAAGGGATACGTCTTTCTGTGTAGAAACCTATAACCACTACCATTGTAGAACTACTAGGCATAACTTAACTTGCCACCACATGATCACATTTGATAAGGGGTGTATGACGAACCAAACGTTGGCCCTTACGTCTGTGTCAGCATGGCTCATACCATATACCTGTCTGATGGTGTAAGTGTATACAGTAGGTTCTCTCTGATGCCTGCCAGGCAGTGACCTGCGCATTACTTCAGTCACAGGCAAACTCCATACAGTCCTCTAGTCCCTGTGTCTCAAAGAGAGGCTGGGTGATGGAGTACCATAATGCCGGTGGGGGCAGCCAAGGTCTGTGTTATCTCCATGGGGCTGATACCATTCTCCTGAGGGGCAGTAAGATCATTGACTTTAGAAATGAGTCAGGTCATAAGCATCTGCCTGGGAGGCATCATGGAGGTCTGATAGTGGAAGCCTCGATATGAGACCAGCTCCTGCTGCTCACTAGGTCTGCATCCCAATTGGCACCCTATTACCTACACTGTTAAAGCAAAAGGTGCTATCTGGAACTTAAAATGGTTCTTTGGCTGTCCCCATAGGAGAACCCTTTGAAGAACCATTTTTGGTTCCAGGTAGAACCCCTTTGGTTTCTGGTAGAACTATTATGGGTTCCATGTAGAACCCTTTCTACAGAAGGTTCTACGTGAAAACGAAAAGGGTCATACCTGGAACCAAAGGCGTTCTACCTGCCAAAGAAATCTTTTGGAACCCTTTTTGCTAAGAGTGTATAGTGCAGTACTTTGATCAGGGACAATAAGTAGTGCACTATGTAGGGAATAGAGTTCCATTTGGGACACAGACCCTAGGCCACAGCTGATGTAATGGCTATCTTGGTAGGGGATACATACTGTAGGCCTGGGGGCTAGGGGGACAGAGGGGGTATTGCCTGTCTTGTTAAGGGGTTTGGTCATTCCCTATGCCTTGTAGATGGAAGGAGAGAGGAGAGGCAAAGACAGAGAAAGAGAGATGAGTGCTGTCAGAGGTTGTATTTCTGTAATGGCAGGGCACTGTGTGTGTGTGTGTGTGTATGTGTGTGTGTGTGTGTGTGTGTGTGTGTGTGTGTGTGTGTGTGTGTGTGTGTGTGTGTGTGTGTGTGTGTGTGTGTGTGTGTGTGTGTGTGTGTGTGTGTGTGTGTGTGTGTGTGTGTGTGTGTGTGTGTGTGTGTGTTGGCCATTAGGGAGGGGAGGGAGATAGTGAGTCAGTGATAAAGGGATGACTGGGACAGAGAGAGAGAATCAGACGCAGATACTTACACCCATCCACCATCCCCGTCCACAATGCCCTAGCAAAACCTACTTGAAGGTAACAGTGCACCTAGTGGCTGGTTTCTACGTCATCTCCCGACATCTTCAGACATGGATGGACGTCAAATACTGACTTGTATCACAGGTGACCTGGTTGAGAAAGACAGTGGTTAGTAGCTGTGTAGCAGGTAGAGAGATTCATACATCTCCCGACAGCTTTCCTTCCTTCCCTCCCTCCTTCCATCACTCCATCCCCTGGGTCAGACCCCCCAACAACACCCCCGTTTGTTCTCCATCGCCCCCTCTTACCTCCACTCATACCTCTTCCTCCTCTCCTCTTCTGTCCCCCCAGTCCGAGCACCCTAAGTGGGCTTTGAAAGAGAAAGGGCAAGGCCTCACGTTCCTGGAAGCACCATACAACATCCTCAGCACTTTGGCAGTCTCACAATCATCCTCATCTCCTCCCTCTCTAGACCTACTTCCTCTACCCCTCACCCCCTTTCTTCATTTATTCCACCTCCCTTCCTCCCCAAAGACAGGGTACCCCATTTGTCGTTGTCCTGACAAGGAGCTCCTGGTTATAACAATCTTTAAAAAGACATCACCATCACAAGGATCAATACCTCTACACTACACATCAATGTTTCTCATCCCCCTCTCTTCCACTTCTACTCCAATCCCATACATATCATTCACATCCTCATTGTCTTCCTCCTCCTCTTATCATCATCTTCTTTCTACCCCTCTTCTTTTTTCTCATCACCCCTCTTCTACTCCTCCTCATCATCCTCTTTCTACCCCTCTGCCTTCTTCTCACCATCCCTCTTCTACTCTCCAATCTCCAATCTCCCCCTCTATCATCTCTCTCCCCTCCTCCTCCCACTCCTCTAGCTCTACCAGTCTTCTTCATACTGATCGTGGCTCAGAGATAAAGGGACATGATGCACTGTAGATCATCATCATCATCATCATCATCATCTAAACACATAAAAACAATGTCCTTAAGGAAGTAAACACACAGATAGATTCCAGTCTAAAGACTCCATAAATTACAGGTCTGGAAGAAGACATTGATATTCCCTTGTTTATTAATGTGCCCTTTCCCTTGGCATGGTAAGACAAAGGAAACTCTGTTAGATTTAGGGGTTGTGGCATAAGCAAATAGAACACGTCTCACTGACCAATAAACAGACTGATGGATGCCTCTGCATTGCAATGAATCAATGGGTTGCCTAATATTAATGTAATATTGAATTCATAGATCAACAACTGGGTGCTAAAAGTAACTGGTAATGAGTGCATCGTCATATTTTATTCAGAAACATCTCCAAAATCATGTCAGTTTACTTTTTACTTCCATGCCTTTTACCTGAAAAGTACATGCTGCCTTCATTCAAACCCTTCCTGAGAGGAAGCAGTGAAGGAGAGGAAGCAGGGAAGGAGAGGAAGCAGGGAAGGAGAGGAAGCATTGAAGGAGAGGAAGCAGTGAAGGAGAGGAACAAGTGAAGGAGAGGAAGCATTGAAGGAGAGGAAGCGGTGAAGGAGAGAAAGCAGTGAAGGAGAGGAACAAGTGAAGGAGAGGAAGCATTGAAGGAGAGAAAGCAGTGAAGGAGAGGAAGCAGTGAAGGAGAGGAACAAGTGAAGGAGAGGAAGCATTGAAGGAGAGAAAGCAGTGAAGGAGAGGAAGCGGTGAAGGAGAAGAAGATGAGAGGAACGTGAAAATAAATAAGAAACATCGTTATGTTTATTTAGACAGAGCGAAGGAGATGTGAAGAGAAAGATAGATAGAGCCTCAGAGAGAAAGAGAGAGGGAAAATGTATGCAAATACACACTTAAAAATGAATGCACACATGCACGCACATATCACATACACACACTGTTTTACAGTAATCCCTGTCTCCACTGAACACACAGGCCACCTCAGCCATGTAGCTGTTTCATTTGTACCCTTTCCCCAATTTTTGTGAGCTTCTCCGCTCCTTTCTCTCTCTTTCTCTCTTTCTTTCTCTCTCTCTCTCTCTTTCTCTCTCTCTCTCTCTCTCTTCCCTTCCTCCTCCTCTCCATGGCTTGCTCGTTTTCGTTTCCCATCTCCCATAGTTTCTACCTCTGTCTCACATCTCTCACTTGCAATGTTTTACTTCCCTCACTATTTGCTCTCTGTTCAGACTCTTTCCCAGTCTTCTCTCCAAGTGTGACATTCCATATTGTCAATCCCTGTCATTCACCTTGCTTCAGTGAGACAAAGGCACAGACTGGTGGTGTTTCTTTTTTGTCAGTTTCACAGGCATCCTAAGCTTATGGGTGTTCAGCAAGGAAACTGCTAAAACAGCTCCCTGAGTAAGTGAGCATGTCTTGAGGTGCAGAATTACCATACCTCACTGGCTTGACACATCTGGCAATTGAAAGAGAGATAGAGAGAGGGAGGGAGAGGGGAAAAACACAGAGGAAGCGGAGGGGAGAGGTTGATATGCTCATTTGTTTCTTGTGTGCGTTTCAGGTGACAGGTGCTGGTGCGGAAAATGTCAGATCCCACGGGGCTCCACCTAAGAGGCTGACATCACCTTGCGGAGATGTGTGTGTCTGTGTGTTTTATATCAGTGTGTTTGTGTGTGTGTGTTTGTGTGTGCACGGTATGTGGGTGTGAGGTTTTCACAATGTGCAAATGAGTGTGTGTGTGTTTGCGTGTGTGCGTGTGCATTTTAGGTGTGTGTGTGCTCTGTATGTGGTTGCGTTTTTCTCAGTATGCAAATGAGTGTGTAAGTGTGTTTATGCATATATATGTGTGTGTGTGTGTGTGTGTGTGTGTGTGTGTGTGTGTGTGTGTGTGTGTGTGTGTGTGTGTGTGTGTGTGTGTGTGTGTGTGTGTGTGTGTGTGTGTGTGTGTGTGTGTGTGTGTGTGTGCGTGCGTGATATGAAACTAAAACTGTATGACAGAATAATCACATCCTTCTCTTTTCTCCCCACAGCTTTGTCGACTTTCCTCCTCTCCTCCTCTATTTGTTCCCAGAGGATAGATGTCTCCTCATACTGTATGTCAACGCCAGTTTCCCTGCAGGCCTCAACGCCAGAACACACTTGTGAAATCCTACTCCTTTTGCTTTGCAATGCCTGTCATCATCTAACCTCTATAGAGCTGCTGACTATGCTGTCTGATAAAATCACTCGGCATACTTTTAAGAATGCTGAATATCAACTATCAATTACTTAGATCATGTATTTTCAGGTATTGATACCTCTTGAAGAAACCGCTCTCTATCGGTAACTAGTGGAAACCAGACAAGTAGGCGTGCAATGTATTATGGCCATTGTAGTTAATAACCACATTTCCTGTACTAAACTGTGTCGAATATTGGCCTTTTGGAAACTACTACTCCCTATTACATTGCACAGTTGGAATTCGAAATGGAATTCAAATAATTGATCCAATGTCAGTCAATTAGTTGTTTAAAATAAGCAAAATGTTGGTTAATGCTCAGCAATAGCAGTAGAAAACTCTCTTTAGCCTCCAACATTTTCTTTGTTTTTCTTCATTTTTCTTCACTACTACAGTAGCCCACACTTGCTGCAGGGTGCATTTGATCCAAATGTAGTCCACATGCATCTGTACACTACACACTATATACCGCCTGACAAATTAGATCGTGATCGCAAAAATAGGACCAATATGTGATTTATTTCCATGGCAATGTGTCACATAATCTGTAATTTAGCTGAGAGAGAGAGAGAGAGAGAGAGAGAGAGAGAGAGAGAGAGAGAGAGAGAGAGAGAGAGAGAAGTAAATCTGTGGACATATGTGAGTGAGAAAGAGAGCTCAACACAACAACAATATACGTGTCATCTATCTCCAAAGGGCTTAACATCCCCTGCACCTGAGAGAGCTGTCCATTAACGCAGCCAATAAGACTCCATACTCACCATCTCTCTCTCTCTCTCTCTCTCTCTCTCTCTCTCTCTCTCTCTCTCTCTCTCTCTCTCTCTCTCTCTCTCTCTCTCTCTCTCTCTCTCTTTTTAGCTCTCTTTTGCTCACTCTATCTCTCTCACTTTCTCTCTCTGCCCCCTCTCTCCCTCTATCATTCCCCCCTTCGTCAAACTGAATCCTAGTCTCCACAGCAGAGCCTCGGCCATAAACCAGCTCAACCCCCAGTAGTCCCTTCCCAGTCAATGACTTCTCCTAAATGAAAATCCACCAATAAAGATTGAACAGATACTCTGAAGCACGGGGTCTCCGGGTACTTGGGGCTGCCTGTCTGGTGTCACCGCATACATCTTCCCCCTCCTTGTCCGCTATAGAAGAGAATGTCAGCTGCATACAATAGCTCTGTTTTCTTGGTTCCCATCCTTGACTCTTGAACTGATAAGGCTTGAAGGCTTGCTTGTGTTTTACGGGGAGAGATGCAGTAGGTAGCACACGTGAGAGGCAGTGGCGTCTCGCTGTGGCTGTAATGTTATTGCCTAGACCACTTCATCACAAGAGTAGCGGTGTGGCGTGACGGTGCGATGCTGCTTATCTTCCCCCCTCCTCCCCTCCGGCGCAGTGTTATCTCAGGAAAGAGACTACATGTGGACTCCAGTCGTCATCAAATGCCAGCACTGGATCAGGCTGTCAGGGAGAGTGAGTGGAAGGGGGAGAGAGAGGGAGAGAGAGGGAGAGAGGGAGAGAGGGAGAGAGACTGTTGTGATGGACTAATAATACAACACAACTCTCCTCCTTTAAATATCCATCAATATCTCCCAATAATACAACACAACTCTCCTCCTTTAAACATCCATCAATATCCCCCAATAATACAACACAACTCTCCTCCTTTAAACATCCATCAATATCCCCCAATAATACAACACAACTCTCCTCCTTTAAATATCCATCAATATCCCCCAATAATACAACACAACTCTCCTCCTTTAAAAATCCATCAATATCCCCCAATAATACAACACAACTCTCAAAAAATCCATCAATATCTCCCAGTTTCTTTTATATCTAGATCCATAACAGTTGAAAATAATAATAATAGCCTTTCGTGAACTAACATTCACACTTGCCTTTTTCCCCCCTTACTAGCTCTGACTTTGCTACTTTATTGAGGAAAAATGTACTTGACTGTGATGTGTGGTTGTCCCACCTAGATATTTTAAGATGAATACACTGACTGTAAGTCGCTCTGGATAACTTCTTAAGTGTAGGGGGCAGTATTTTCGTTTTTGGCAAAAAAACGTACCCATTTGAAACGGCCTATTTCTCAGCCCCCGAAACTAGATAATGCATATAATTGTCAGATTAGGATAGAAAACACTCTAAAGTTTCCAAAACTGTCAAAATTTTGTCTGTGAGTTTAACAGAACTGATATTGCAGGCTAAAACCTGAGGAAAATCCAATCAGGAAGTGCCTCTGTTTTTGAAACCTCTCTGTTCTTATGCATCCCTATCACCCATTTAAAGGGATATCAACCGGCTTCCCTAAGGTGTCAACAGCCTTTAGACATAGTTTCAGGCTTTTATTTTGAAAAATGAGCGAGAACGATCACATTGCGTAATTGGATAGGTGGGGGGTCTCAGAGTGAGTTGTGCACATTGTTACTCCCGGTCCTATTGAAAAACCAACACTCCCGGTTGATATATTATCGAATAGATATTTGAAAAACAACCTGAGGATTGATTATAAAAAACGTTTGACATGTTTCTGTGGACATTATGGATATTATCTGGAATTTTTGTCTGCGTTGTCGTGAATGCTTTTTCCTGTGGATTTCTCAGCATAACGCGCGAAACGAACGGAGGTATTTGGATATAAAAATATCTTTATGGAACAAAGGAACATTTGTTGTCTAACTGGGAGTCTCGTGAGTGAAAACATCCGAAGATCATCAAAGGTAAACGATTAATTTGATTGCTTTTCTGATTTTCGTGACCAAGTTACCTGATGCTAAGTGTACTTAATGTTTTGTCGAGCGATCGATAAACTTACACAAACACTTGTATTGCTTTCGCTGTAAAGCATAATTTCAAAATCTGAGACGACAGGTGGATTAACAAAAGGCTAAGCTGTGTTTTGCAATATTGCACTTGTAATTTCATGAATATGAATATTTTCTAGTAATATTATTTGACTGTGGCGCTATGCTATTCAGAGTTGCTGATGACAATTATCCCGGATCCGGGATGGGTGGTTCAGAAAGGATAAGTGTCTATTAAATTGATCAAATGTAAAAGTGGACAAAGATATGTTGTTCTTGAGAGCCCCACTTTGTGTTCATGTTTATTTTATAACAGAGATAAGCGTTGTTTTGTATTGTGTGGCATGCATGTGTGTGTTGTCTTGTATGTGTATGTTTGTCTGTCTGCACTCATGTATCTGTGTGTGTGTATATATGCACACTTTGTGTGTGTGTGTGTGTGAACATTCTGAGACGAGGGCCGTGTATTTCCTTTGTGTACCTGGGGGCAGATAAAGCAGCTTTGGTTGACTGGCTGAGTTCTCCAGTGTCGCAGCAGACTGGGAGGATATGCCCTATCTGTAATGGTTTTCTCCTCCTCTCCATGTCTGCACAAGTGTTCCCTGTGTACCACACACACAAACAAACAGGCACACACGCACAGATGTGCGTGAACACATATGAGCATACACACACACACACACACACACACACACACACACACACACACACACACACACACACACACACACACACACACACACACACACACACACACACACACACACACACACACACACACACACACACACACACACACACACACACACACACACACACACACACACACACACAAGCCACATCCTCTCCTAGGAGATTCCATACAGCTCTATTTATCCACATGGAGAGAGGTGTGTGAGTGAAAAGTGAGAAAAACAGAGAGAGAGAGAAAATTAATGAGAGTTAAAGATAATGGTGAGAACGAGAGCAAGAAACAGATAGAAAACAGATAAACAGAGAAAACACAGATAGAGAAACAGATAGAAAACAGATAGAGAAACAGATAGAAAACAGATAGAGAAACAGAAAACATAGAAAGCAGATAGAAAACAGAAAACTAAAACAGATAGAAACAGATAGAAAAACAAATAGAAAACAGATAGAAGACAGATAGAAAATAGATAGAGAAACAGATAAACAGATTTAAATATTTTTTATAACAGATAGAGAAACAGATAAACAGATACAAATATTTTTATAACAGTTAGAGAAACAGATAGAGAAACAGAAAACATATAGAAAGCAGATAGAAAACAGATAGAAAACAGCTTTTAAACAGATAGAGAAACAGATAGAGAAACAGATAGAAAACAGATAGAGAAACAGATATAAAACAGCTTTTAACAGATCGAGAAACAGATAGAAAACATATAGAGAAACAGATAGAAAACAGATACAAAACAGATAGAGAAAAAGATAAACAGATATAAAACAGCTTTTAAACAGATAGAGAAACAGATAGAAAAACAATAGAAAACAGATGTAGAAACTGAGAGGGAGACAGAGAGGGAGACAGAGAGGGAGGCAGAGAGAAATGGACACTCTTCTCTGATCATGTACAGTACATTGATCAATATCTCTCTCACCACCTCTCCGTCATAATAGTGGTACATGCTGTGTTAAGATTGATCAATGTCCCTCACCCTGCCAATAAACCCTACAGCGTAATGGTGGTACATGCCAAGTTAGGATCGATCCATCTCTTAGCCCACCAACAACCCCTTACTAGTGTGATTGTGGTACACCGCAGGTTAAAATCAATTTTCTCACCTCATGAGAACCAACGTGTGAAGGTTGTGTGTGTGTGTGCATTCATGTTATTTTTTTGGTGTGTGTGTGTGTGTGTGTGTGTGTGTGTGTGTGTGTGTGTGTGTGTGTGTGTGTGTGTGTGTGTGTGTGTGTGTGTGTGTGTGTGTGTGTGTGTGTGTGTGTGTGTGTGTGTGTGTGTGTGTGTGTGTGTGTGTGTTCATGGTTGTGTGTGTTCATGGTTGTGTGTGTTTTGGGGGAGATGAAGAAAAGTCTTGCAACCATATTTCTCTGAACATACAGTGGGGAGAACAAGTATTTGATACACTGCCGATTTTGCAGGTTTTCCTACTTACAAAGCATGTAGAGGTCTGTAATTTTTATCATAGGTACACTTCAACTGTGAGAGACGGAATCTAAAACAAAAATCCAGAAAATCACATTGTATGATTTTTAAATAATTAATTTGCATTTTATTGCATGACATAAGTATTTGATCACCTACCAACCAGTAAGAATTCCGGCTCTCACAGACCTGTTAGTTTTTCTTTAAGAAGCCCTCCTGTTCTCCACTCATTACCTGTATTGACTGCACCTGTTTGAACTCGTTACCTGTATAAAAGACACCTGTCCACACACTCAATCAAACAGATTCCAACCTCTCCACAATGGCCAAGACCAGAGAGCTGTGTAAGGACATCAGGGATAAAATTGTAGACCTGCACAAGGCTGGGATGGGCTACAGGACAATAGGCAAGCAGCTTGGTGAGAAGGAAACAACTGTTGGCACAATTATTAGAAAATGGAAGAAGTTCAAGATGACGGTCAATCACACTCGGTCTGGGGCTCCATGCAAGATTTCACCTCGTGGGGCATCAATGATCATGTGGAAGGTGAGGGATCAGCCCAGAACTACACGGCAGGACCTGGTCAATGACCTGAAGAGAGCTGGGACCACAGTCTCAAAGAAAACCATTAGTAACACACTACGCCGTCATGGATTAAAATCCTGCAGCGCACGCAAGGTCCCCCTGCTTAAGCCAGTGCATGTCCAGGCCTGTCTGAAGTTTGCCAATGACCATCTGGATGATCCAGAGGAGGAATGGGAGAAGGTCATGTGGTCTGATGAGACAAAAATAGAGCTTTTTGGTCTAACTCCACTCGCCATGTTTGGAGGAAGAAGAAGTATGAGTACAACCCCAAGAACACCATCCCAACCGTGAAGCATGGAGGTGGAAACATCATTCTTTGGGGATGCTTTTCTGCAAAGGGGACAGGACGACTGCACCGTATTGAGGGGAGGATGGATGGGGCCATGTATCGCGAGATCTTGGCCAACAACCTCCTTCCCTCAGTAAGAGCATTGAAGATGGGTCGTGGCTGGGTCTTCCAGCATGACAACGACACGAAGCACACAGCCATGGCAACTAAGGAGTGGCTCCGTAAGAAGCATCTCAAGGTCCTGGAGTGGCCTAGCCAGTCTCCAGACCTGAACCCAATAGAAAATCTTTGGAGGGAGCTGAAAGTCCGTATTGCCCAGCGACAGCCCCGAAACCTGAAGGATCTGGAGAAGATCTGTAGGGAGGAGTGGGCCAAAATCCCTGCTGCAGTGTGTGCAAACCTAGTCAAGAACTACAGGAAACGTATGATCTCTGTAATTGCAAACAAAGGTTTCTGTACCAAATATTAAGTTCTGCTTTTCTGATGTATCAAATACTTATGTCATGCAATAAAATGCAAATTAATTATTTAAAAATCATACAATGTGATTTTCTGGATTTTTGTTTTAGATTCCGTCTCTCATAGTTGAAGTGTACCTATGATAAAAATTACAGACCTCTACATGCTTTGTAAGTAGGAAAACCTGCAAAATCGGCAGTGTATCAAATACTTGTTCTCCCCACTGTATACAAAAACAACATCCTTTGGAAAATATGCTTTTGTTCCCAATCTCCAAGAAAAACTATTTTCTTTCCTTCCATATCTCTCAGAAAAATCGTATTTCTCTATTCCCATGCTAGGTACTTGAGATTCTCCTGATACTGGGCTTGAAGCTGTGTGTTTTCTCCGATGTAGCGAAGAAAAGCATCTAGATCTGAAGAAACAGACGTATCCTGCTCTGAGACAGACAGACAGACAGACAGACAGACAGACAGACAGACAGACAGACAGACAGACAGACAGACAGACAGACAGACAGACAGACAAAACATATCCTGCTCTGAGATTGACAGACAGATAAAACACATTAAGAAAGAAAGGGTGGGTGTGTGTGTGTGTGTGTGTGTGTGTGTGTGTGTGTGTGTGTGTGTGTGTGTGTGTGTGTGTGTGTGTGTGTGTGTGTGTGTGTGTGTGTGTGTGTGTGTGTGTGTGTGTGTGTGTGTGTGTGTCCATTTAATAGCAGTGGTGATAGAACTGAGTTTATATGTGTGACCTGAACAAAAAACGATTATACATGATTTGACAATAACGCTATCATAATGGTGTTGTATCGCATATCACATCACATGGTATTGGAACACTGTACTATCCCTCATCTGATGTCTTCACCTCTGAGGATCAGTGTGGCAGCAACACTACCCTACACGTCTTAGTTCTCCCCCTCTAAGGCACTATGACTCACTGCCTGACACACTTTCACAGTCCCTTAACCAGCCTACCCCCTGGAGGGGCATGGAGGATGCAGGAAGGGAAGACAACTGTTCAGAGAATACATATACTCCCAGGTTCACCTGTCCACTCACACACACTAACGGACGCACGTACACACACGCAGGCACTCACAGACACCCACACGCAGGCACACACACTAACACAAAGACACACAGAAACACACACACACACAAAACACTCAACACCTGGAAACATCTGATTGACACAATGAATATAGTGTTAATGGTCACCGGCTGACTGGAGGAAGTGCAGGTAATAGTTATTTAAGGAGCCATTGACATGATGGGTTCTGTGGATACAGCTTTACCTATAGTTTGTGACATGTATATGTTCAAGCCTAATAAAATAAATCAAATGTAGAGAGAGAGATAGATCATTGATTTTCAGCTTTTTGTATTTCTAAGTAGTCTAATATATGTTTGTAGAAGTAACAAAATGTCACTTCCCACACTGTAAGACATTTCTGTCATTTCAACAGTAAAACACTGTAGAATGCACCGTAGAATACTGTAAATGTGTTTTACTGCACAATTTAAGACTTTTCTGTCATTTCAGCAGTAGAACGCTGTAAAATACACAGTAAAATACGTGTTTTACAGAATTAATTATGGTGCATTGCAGAAAATGTTTTGGGCGAGAAAAGAGTCTCTGGCTCATTAACATATTTTAAGGCTTGCCTTGTAAGTAGCTATATTTGTAGTAGCCATGAGTGAGAATGCTGTACACAAACAGAATACAGTAATATACTGTATTTTAGGTATTCTACAAACCTTGTCCTGAAAATCTACAGTAATTTATTGGCCAATTACTGCCAGTAATTTACTGTAATTCAGATTACAGTTCCATACTGCATTTATGAAATGCCAAAAATATTTTGAACACTAGTGGGTGAATGATATAGTTTTTTCTGATTCATTAACATATTTTGAGGTACATATTGTAAGAGGCTATATTTGTTGCACCCACTTATGGGACTGCTGTACAAATTGAACTGATATGTGGTACTGGTTTCCTTACAATTGAATGTATATAAGGGACAGATCAAAGTGGCAGCATGTCTCAAACCTTTAATGGCTGAGTGGCTAGCCATGTCCCCTGTAATCCTCTGTAAGCCTTTGTTAAGGCCTAAAACACAAAATATCACCTGGTATATATGCTGTAATATATAATTACATATTCACTGTTAGCAATTGCTGAATAGTTTTCCAATACAATTCAACAATAAAGTACTGTATTGCAGTTTTGTTGTATATTTAATCCAGCATACAGTAAATTATGGTGCATTGTGGAAAAATATTGTGGGAGGCGAAAATATCGCTGGCACATTAAGATATTTTAAGGTGTGCCTTGTAATTTGCTATATTTTTTGCATCCCGTTAGTGAGAGTCCTGTACCAATTGAAGTGGTATGTGGTAGTAGTTCCCAAAAAATGTATATACCCTAAATGTATATACCTGTAGGGGACAGATCATAGGGGCAGTGGGTCTTAAACCTTAATGGTTGAATATTTAACCATGTCTAGTTGATCTTTTTTGCCATGTAACCACAGCCAGTTTGGAAGCCTTTGTTTGGGCTTCTAGAAGTGGAAGAAATATAAAACCCTTAGTGTTTAATAATATGCTGTAATATATCAATTCCAAGCAGCCAACCTGTCTGGTATATGGATTATCTTGGCAAAGGAGAAATGCTCACTAACAGGGATGTAAAGAAATTTGAGAGAAATACGCTTTTTGTGAATATGGAACATTTCTGGGATCTTTTATTTCAGCTCATGAAACATGGGACCAACACTTTACATGTGGCGTTTATTTTTTGGTTCAGTATACAACAACATTTTCAGTAACTGTTACAGAATAATTATTACTTGCTGTAACTGTGATATATTTTAGTTTTTTTTGCGAGCTAGGTTGAATGCACCGACTGTAAGTTTGTAAGGACAGGGGAGCCCGTTAAATGACCAACATGTGAATGTGAATGTAAATATGAAAACCTGCAAAGAACACCTGGTAAAATGTAACTGGGTAATTAAAAATTAGATTACAGTAACTGACTTAATACTGTACATTAAATTAGAGTAACATTGTGGGTACCATGAAATTGATTACAGTAGCTGGACTGTAAAATAAATTACAATTACTTAGTTGTCAATTTCTGCCTGTAAGTTACTGTGCATTTTACAGGAAAGGTTTCACAGTGTATGAATGTTTTCAATGTGACTGACCCCTCTGTTTCCCGAAAAGTTTATGAAAGATAAACCCTTGATTGACAGCTGAAGTGATAATAGATTGTTGCCGTGACAACACACACTTTTGTGCCTGATTACAGAGTGACCTCTGATAAACCGTTGATATAGTTCTGTTTATTTTTCTTTAACTCGATGAGAATCAACCAGTCATCAATTGGTAGGTTTTTCCCTTCTGCCTTGAGGTTTAGTTTTGCAATATAATTAAAACAATTATGGAGATAACTAAATCCAATCAACTATGGACGTTTTCATTATAGAGATATCTATAGACCACCTGAAACGTCCAGTGAGAAATCACTGTTTTGGTATTCAGCTACATAGGCCTACAGCACAAACGGTAAGATTACTTTAGTACAACATAGACATCTAGCAAATACTGATATATTTCCTATGTAGTTTGCTCAATTTTATTGGTATCTTCTTTGGTTTTGTGTGGATTAAATTATAGCCTTTCTCTCAAAAAGGGCTCTGGTCAAAATAAGTGCACTATTTAAGGAATAGGGTGCCAATTGTGATGCAAAGATAGAGGCCATAAAACACTATAAAGTCAATTAGTTGGTAGCTGACAAAGAATGTTCTTCGAGTGAAATCTTCGCATTCTGCATACACAAAATGAATTATGCAAGTGTGCAAGACATCAATTTCATTGGCTGGGTGTAAATCCACAAAGGAAATCAATTACAAATGTAGGCAACATAATAAATATGCCTCACACTGTCAGATAGTCAGCCATCTAAGGATGAGTTTTGCTGTCCCTCCCTCTCTCTATTGGTCTCACTCGACTTCTATCCATTTATCTCTCTCTGTCTCTCTGTTGTTGTTCCTTTCTCCTTCTCTCTATCTCTCCCCTATTTCTCTCTTTCTCTCGTTTTCTCTCTTCCTCTGTATTTTTCTGTATTTCTCTCATGTTTTCTTTTCACATTCAAATGTTCTCTCTCTCTCTCTCCCCCCTTTCCCTCTTGTCCATCTCTGGAATGGCTGATTACTTTAGGACATGCAGATGTCTGCTGAACTGGAAGCCTGTGTTGGCAGCAGCTGCCAAACTGACGCAGCAGACCAAAGACTGGCAATAAAACTATTAACTTTTACACACATCACTCCATCCCTCCATCTCTGCCTCCCTTTTCCCTCACCCCCCCCCCCCTCCTGCTTCTCCCTTCCTTCCTCCCTCCCTCCCTACATCCCTTCTTTCCATGGTGGGATTTTTAAACCTGTCTGCGTTGCCGGGTGTTGAACACAAACACAGGTGTTGTATGACCAACAGAAGGTAGCCAAGGGAACCCTGGACTAAAAGCTGGAAGTGATTGGCTGGGTTTGTGTGAGGAATGTTCGCATTTTTGGACATTCTCCATGTTTGCGTATTTTATGTTGATACATGATGTTGGCTTAGTCCAGATTCTGTGGATTCCAATGCTTTACTTTGCTCTCATCATCTCCTCTATTACTGAAGAAGGAGATATAATAGAAGAAGGAGATATAATTGTATAATAGACAATAGAGAGGAATTTACTTACCACCTACCTCTCTGTTGTGAAAATACAACTTATTGAGTAGAGTGACAGAGATATACACTGAGTGTACAAAACATTAAGAACACCTGCTCTTTCCATGACATCCACGTAAAAGCTATCATTCCTTGTTGATGTTACCTGTTAAATCCTCATCAATCAGTGTAGATGAAGGGGAGGAGACAGGTTAAAGAAGGATTTTTAAGCCTTGAGACAATTGAGACATGTATTGTGTATGTGTGAATGGGCAAGAAAAAATATATAAGTGCCTTTAACGGGGTATGGTAGTAGGTGCTAGGCGCACCTATTTGAGTGTGTCAAGAACTGCAACGCTGCTGTTTTTTTTACTCTCAACAGTTTCCTGTGTGTATCAAGAATGGTCCACCACCCAAAGGATATCAAATTTGATAGAACTGTGGGAAACATTGGAGTCAACATGGGCCAGCATCCCTGTGGAATGCTTTTGACACCTTGTAGTCAATGCCCTGATTAATTGAGTCTGTTCTGAAGGAAACGGGGGGTGCAACTCAATACTAGGAAGGTGTTCCTAATGCTCACTCTCTCTCTCTCTCTCTCTCTCTCTCTCTCTCTCTCTCTCTCTCTCTCTCTCTCTCTCTCTCTCTCTCTCTCTCTCTCTCTCTCTCTCTCTCTCTCTCTCTCTCTCTCTCTCTCTCTCTCTCTCTCTCGCTCTCTCTCTCTCTCTCTCTCTCTCTCTCTCTCTCTCTCTCTCTCTATTATCCTCTATATCCTCTATATCCTCTGGCTAACCAGTAGAGTCATGACAAATCCCCATCTCCCCCTCCCTCCCCTCCTACGAAACCTCAGTAATTTTACTCTGCTATTGTATTTAGCCATGATATTTTCTAAGTTATCTTCCAGAGTACTTTTGCATTGAACTCTCACCCCAATGGACCTCTCTCAGTACACGGGACTCATCTGCAGTAGTGCGTTGTCAACTGGCCCACCCCTATTTGGAAACATGTCAATACCGATCCAGCGAGCTAGGGGAGAAATGGCCTGGCAAGAAACAGAATCCATTTGGAGCACTTAGACGGCCAAGAATCCTTAACGACAAAAAAGGAAGGGAAACAGAATGGAGAAATGCCCGGAAGGCAGGCAGGCAGAAAGCAGGAGCCACTAGTGCAGTCTCCCTGGGATTTGGATACATAAGGAGAAATTTAAGTAAAAATGATCCTATGCTAGAAATAACAATGGTATTGTTATGTCTGTTTGGATCAGGGTAAGCCAGCTGCTTCCTGTCAGTACACCCCTGCCATTTCACTAACACACAAGCAGTGAGTATGCTCTATGTCACCCATTTTATTACATTTTGTTACATGGGCGCTGCGATACCACTCATTATCACATAACTGAAAATGCTGGAAACTGTCGCATTAACTGAAAATGTCTCAAGTGTATTACATTATAAGTTGGAAATACCCAGAAAATAAATACCCAGAAAACATAGATGCAAATTAGCTTGCCAGATAACTAGAAGGCAACAGGCCAGTTGGTCAGCATGGTCCTGAACAAAAAGACATGTGAATACAACATTTCAAATCAAATGATATTTGTCACATGCACCGAATACAACAGGTGTAGACTTTACCGTGAAATGCCTACTCACGAGCCCTTTCCCAACAATGCAGTTACAAAGTAAGAAAATTAACAAATATATTAAAAGATAATAGCAACTCAATAAAATAACACAGGAAAATAACAATAAAGAGGCTATATACAGTCTTTATACAATGTGTACCGGTACCGAGTCAGTGTACTGAGATATGAGATAGTTGGGGTGAATGATTGAGGTAATCTGTACAAGTTTGTTTGGTTAGGTGATTGATTGAAGTACTGTGTACATGTAGGTGGGGGTGAAAAGAAGAAAGTCCGGGTAGCCGTTTAATGAACTGTTCAGCAGTCTTATGCTTCTACACCTGCATTGCTTGCTGTTTGGGGTTTTGGGCTGGGTTTCTGTACTGCACTTTGTGACATCAGCTGATGTAAGAAGGGCTTTAAAAATACATTTGATGAAATTTGATTGGGTAGAAGCTGTATGGGAGCATTTTGGTCCCAGACACACGCCTAAAACAAACAATAAACAAAATAAAATAAGAAAGTTATTATCACTGATATACACCCCATACAACTCTCTACGTTCTTTCCCTCCCACTACCCTGGGCTTGTATGCACTAGCTTGTATGCACTTGCTCAGTCATCCATTTTGTTTTCTGCCTGTGGTGTTAATCCCATTCTCCGTGGGTGTGAAGTGGGCAGTGGGCCACAAAATGTCCACCGGCTCAGTCTGCTATAGTGCTTATCAGGCTGGACAAAGGCAAGCGGCAGCAACATTATCCTTCATATGTCTCTGAGCCTGGACCACACAGTTTTGATCTCCTCTCACTCACAGTAGCCTTGAGACACTGTCCTTACTGGGAGGGAGAGGAGGAGTGAGATAGGGGGATATAGAGAGAGAAAGAGATAGAGAGAGGGAGGGAGAGTGGGAGAGAGAGGGGGTATGGGGAGTGAGAGAAAGGTAGAGAGAGAATGAGAGACAGAGACAGATAAAGTGTGTATGAGAGAGACAGAGAGCGAGAGAAAGAGAGAGAGAGGTATACAGCGAGACAGAGAGAGAGAGAGACAGAGACAGAGACAGAGACAGAGACAGAGACAGAGACAGAGAGAGAGAGACAGAGCGATAGAGAAAGAGAGAGAGAGGGATATAGTGAGACAGTGAGAGAGAGGGATACAGCGAGAGAGAGAGAAAGAGAGAAAGAGAGAGAGAAAGAGAGAAAGAGAGAGAGAGAGAGAAAGAGAGAAAGAGAAAGAGAGAGAGAAAGAGAAAGAGAAAGAGAAAGAGAAAGAGAGAGAGAGAGAGAGAGAGAGAGAGAGAGAGAGAGACAGATAAAGTGTGTGAGAGGGAGAGAGAGAGACATTAGGAGATTACCAGGCTAGGACTTCCTCATCGATCCTCTGCTCGGACGTGTGCTGGAATGTTTATATGTGATTTTGAGAGTGGGCCACGATCCAAATGCTAGAGCCAGCCACCAGCAGCCAGACAGAGGGACGAAGGGTAATTTCAAGGATTTTTCAACATCGAAAGAAACAAATGCTTTCCTAAAGCGGGGAGGCACTGAGAAGGAGAGAGAGAGAGAAAGATAGAGAGAGAGAAAGAAAGTGAGAGAAAGAGAGAGAGAGAGACACACACATACATACACCCGCTCAGCGGTGATTGGAGGAAAAGGTGGGTAATTTGTTGGGATCAATAGGAATAAAGCAAAGGGAGGAAATAACATATCCACTGCAGCTCTGCTTGGAGGTCAGAAACACAGCACACAACTGCAGCTGCCAGCTGGACAGCTGGACTAACACTGTATTTCTGTATGTGTGTGCATACATGTACGATTGCATGTGTGTGGTGTGTGTTCATGTGAATGCGTGCACTACGGTGTGTATGTGTGTGTACCGATGGATTTATGTGTGCATGTGGGTGTCTACATGGGCTTGCGTCCATGCATGTGCGTGTGTGAGTGAGTTATCCCTTTCAGACTGAATACATACCATGCAGGTTCCTAACGCTCGACTAGTTATCCAGATCTACTGCGGTCACTGTGACTGTCTCTGACTTTATGACTAATGGCGCTGTGGTGAGTCACCTGGTATGAGACCAATACTTAGGTTGATTAATGATCATTAAGGACCGATCGGAATAAACAAACTCGTTGTAGCCCAGGTGATCCCCAAAGTGTTGCATTACCTTGTCATGTTTTTCTGTAGGAACAACAGCCGGAAAGCAATTTGAGAGTTCCGTTCAATTTGGCTCTACGTGTGTCGCTAATTAATCTAAATAGGGCCTGTCTAGGGTTTTGGTTCTTCAACAATACTTAGCAGACCTGGATTCAAATATTATTCCAGATATCTTTGCTCTTGCCTGCCTGATCAAGCCAGGTAAGCCAGGTAATTTCAATCAAGCACAGCAAAAGTATTTTAAATTATTTCAAATAGTATTTGACCCTAGGTCTGCTATTTAGCAGGGCTCTGAGTGATAAAAAGCATTGAATTTACATAGCAGTGGTACTTTTCAGCTCTCTCGATCCCTGACCAATGTTCACACCTCCATGATGACTTTGGTAAGTAATGGTAATGTTTAAAACCAAAGACAACACACTCTCACATCAGTTGTTGTTCATTGTACTAATATCCCTCTCTTCCCCTCTGTCTTTTTCTCATCCTCTCTTTCCTCGTCTGTTCTTTCCTCATCTGTTCTTTCCCCGTCTCTTCTTTCCTGGTCTGTTATTTCCTCGTCTGTTCTTTCATCGTCCGTTCTGTCCTCGTCTGTTCTTTACTCGTCCATTCTTTAATCGTCCGTTCTTTAATCATCCGTTCTTTCATTGTCTGGTCTTTCAAATCAGATCAAATTGTATTTGTCACGTGCGCCGAATACAACAGGTGTTGACTTTACAGTGAAATGCTTACTTACAGGCTCTAACCAATAGTGCAAAAAAGGTATTAGGTGAACAATAGATAGGTAAAGAAATAAAACAACAGTAAAAAGACAGGCTATATACAGTAGCGAGGCTATAAAAGAAGCGAGGCTACATACAGACACCGGTTAGTCAGGCTGATTGAGGTAGTATGTACATGTAGATATGGTTAAAGTGACTATGCATATATGATGAACAGAGAATAGCAGTAGCGTAAAAGAGGGGTTGGCGGGTGGTTGGTGGGGCACAATGCAGATAGCCCGGTTAGCCAATGTAGTATGTACGTGAATGTATAGTTAAAGTGACAATGCATATATAGTCCTCGTCTGTTCTTTCATCTCCTGTTCTTTCCTCGCCTGTTCTTTCCTCATCTGTTCTTTCCTCATCTGTTTTTTCCTGGTCTGTTCTTTCATCGTCTGTTATTTCCTCGTCTGTTCTTTCTTGGTCTGTTCTTTCCTCGTCTGTTCTTTCCTCGTTTGTTCTTTCGTGGTCTGTTATTTCCTCGTCTGTTCTTTCCTCGTCTGTTCTTTTATCGTCTGTTCTTTCCTGGTCTGTTCTTTCGTGGTCTGTTCTTTCATCGTCTGTTCTTTCATCGTCTGTTCTTTCCTCGTCTGTTCTTTCCTCGTCTGTTCTTTTATCGTCTGTTCTTTCCTGGTCTGTTCTTTCATCGTCTGTTCTTTCATCGTCTGTTCTTTCCTCGTCTGTTCTTTCATCGTCTGTTCTTTCCTCGTCTGTTCTTTCCTCGTCTGTTCTTTCATCATCTGTTCTTTCCTGGTCTGTTCTTTCCTGGTCTGTTCTTTCATCGTCTGTTCTTTGATCATCTGTTCTTTCCTCGTCTGTTCTTTCCTCGTCTGTTCTTTCATCATCTGTTCTTTCATCATCTGTTCTTTCCTCGTCTGTTCTTTCATCATCTGTTCTTTCCTCGTCTGTTCTTTCATCATCTGTTCTTTCCTCGTCTGTTCTTTCATCATCTGTTCTTTCCTCGTCTGTTCTTTCATCATCTGTTCTTTCCTCGTCTGTTCTTTCCTCGTCTGTTCTTTCATCATCTGTTCTTTCCTCGTCTGTTCTTTCCTCGTCTGTTCTTTCCTCATCTGTTCTTTCCTCGTCTGTTCTTTCATCATCTGTTCTTTCCTGGTTTGTTCTTTCCATGTCTGTTCTTTCATCATCTGTTCTTTCCTCGTCTGTTCTTTCCTTGTCTGTTCTTTGATCATCTGTTCTTTTCATATCTGTTCTTTCATCATCTGTTCTTTCCTCGTCTGTTCTTTCATCATCTGTTCTTTCCTCGTCTGTTCTTTCCTGGTCTGTTCTTTCCTGGTCTGTTCTTTCATCGTCTGTACTTTCCTGGTCTGTTCTTTCCTGGTCTGTTCTTTCATCATCTGTTCTTTCCATGTCTGTTCTTTCCTGGTCTGTTCTTTTCTGGTCTGTTCTTTCATCGTCTGTTCTTTCCTGGTCTGTTCTTTCCTCGTCTGTTCTTTCATCATCTGTTCTTTCCATGTCTGTTCTTTCCTGGTCTGTTCTTTCCTGGTCTGTTCTTTCCTGGTCTGTTCTTTCCTGGTCTGTTCTTTCCTGGTCTGTTCTTTCATCGTCTGATCTTTCCTGGTCTGTTCTTTCATCGTCTGTTCTTTGATCATCTGTTCTTTCCTGGTCTGTTCTTTCCTGGTCTGTTCTTTCCTGGTCTGTTCTTTCATCGTCTGTTCTTTCCTGGTCTGTTCTTTCCTGGTCTGTTCTTTCATCGTCTGTTCTTTGATCATCTGTTCTTTCCTGGTCTGTTCTTTCCTGGTCTGTTCTTTCCTGGTCTGTTCTTTCCTGGTCTGTTCTTTCATCGTCTGTTCTTTCCTGGTCTGTTCTTTCCTGGTCTGTTCTTTCATCGTCTGTTCTTTCCTTGTCTGTTCTTTCATTGGCGGAGATGAAGAGAAAGTGGCAATTGGAAACCAATTCCCAGTAGGAGTCCATTATATGACTATCAGTGTGTACACATATGCACCCACACGAGCATGCACACACACGCTCACTAACACGCACACACATACACACACCATTATATGGCTATCAAATCACATCAGTGGAGATGAGGGAGAAAGAAAGGACTGGAAAAGGGAACACACTTTAAAGCAATGCTATTCACATTCAAAAATAGATAGGGCCCCCAAGATGCGTGAGTTTGTGTGTGTGTGTGTGTGCGCGGATGAGTTTAACTATTCTTGTGGGGACCAAAAGTCCCTACAAGAATAGTAAAAGAACAAAAATTTGACCAACTGGGGATATTTTGGTTGTCCCCACAAGGTCAATGCTATTTCTAGGGGGTTTGATTTAAGGTTAGAATTAGTGTTATGGATAGAATTACGTTAAGGGTCAGGGTTAGGAGCTAGGGTTAGATTTAGGGTTAGGGTGAGGAGCTAAGGTTAGGATTAGGGTAAGTATTCTGCCCTTGAGTTGCGTTCCCATGCAAAACTAGACAGATAGCTAACAACTAAGTCTTCAATAAAACTCCCAAGGCGTGACTTTTCTTGAATGAATATTGAAAACGTTTATGTTGTAAAACTGCAAAATACAGAAAAGAATATACTTTAGTATTCAATTCAGACCGACATACTGTAGCTGTACATTATACATTTGAAGTTGCATGAATACAAAGCACGTGCTACGGTACCATGCATCTGGCATGATGCCAAACCATATAGCTAATTGCTTTCTCATATGGTAATTGACTAACTCCTTTCATTACTCTAATAATGTACAACCATCTATGTAGAATAACAAGGCATATTACACTAGAAACAGTAACAAAAATACAGTATTGTATATTTTACAATTCGTTTGCATGACGCACGAGCAAAGTAATACAGCTAACATCATACATGAAAGGCATTGCAATTTGTGAGTAAATGCAACCAACCAACATTGATATGTAAGAAACTCTATCAATAACAAGATTATCATCATTAGCTAAATGCTTGAATCGAACTTACAAACAAATATTTTCCAAGGCTGAAGCGTGACAAGAAATAACTACACTGAAAGACCTGCACCGTAGCGTTGTTTTTAGCTGCTTCTAAGCGTGCAGAACGAATTCTCTACTTCCTGTTTGCGTACAGTCTAAGTACCAGAAAGCTCCACTAGGGGGCAAATAACACCATGGAACACAATGAAAATCCATTTTAACTATTGTAATAAAATAATCTGTTACCTTCTAACAGGATGGCAGCACAGTAAGGGTTAAGGTTAACGTTAGGGTTAGGGTAAAAGTATGGGTTAGGGTTAGGGGTTAGGAAAATGGGACTGAATTATGTGTCCCCACAAGATTAGCTGTACAATACTGTCTGTGTGGGGGGGGGGGGGGGGGGGGGTTGGTGCGTGTGCATATTTGCGAGTTTTTGTGTGCCAGCGGCCATCCGTGTGTGTGAACACTGACTTAAAAATTAAGACGGAGAGAATGAGACAATGGATGGAATGGGAGAGGTATGAAAGAGAGAAAAATATCCATGGCGAAGACAAATTCGCAAAGAGTATCACGATGCATAATTCAATATATTGCAACCAATGCAAACAGAGGAGGAGGGAGGTAAAGAAAGAGGGAGAGAGACTAAAGTGGGGGAGGAGGGAGAGAGAGAAGGGAATAATGGGGGAGGAGGGGAGATAGAGAAGGAAAGGGTGAAGGAGAGAGGTGGAGAGAGAAGAGGGAGGGAAGGGAGAGAGGGAGAGAGAGAGGAGGGCGAGAGGGAGAGAGAGAGACTTAAGGAAAGCTTTGACTATGTAGCGAGCATAGCTTTGCTATTGAGAAAGGCCACCGTAGGCAGTCCTGGCTCTCAAGAGAAGACAGGATATGTGCACACTGCCCACAAAATGAGGTAGAAACTGAGCTGCACTTCCTAACCTCCTGCCAAATGTATGACCATATTAGAGACACATATTTCCCTCAGATTACAAAGATCCACAAAGAATTAGAAAACAAACCCGATTTTGATGAACTCCCATATCTACTGGGTGAAATATCACAGTGTGCCATCACAGCAGCAATATTTGTGACCTGTTGCACAAGAAAAGGGCAACTAGTGAAGAACAAACTATTGTAAATACAACCCATATTTATGGGTTTGTTTATTTTCCCTTTTGTACTTTGACCATTTGCACATCGTTACAACACTGTATATATACATAATATGACATTTGAAATGTCTTTATTCTTTTGGAACTTCTGTGAGTGTAATGTTTACTGTTCATTTTTATTGTTTATTTCACTTTTGTATATTATTTACTTCACTTGCCTTGGCAATGTTTATAAATGTTTCCCATGCCAATAAAGTGCCTTGAATTGAAATTGACAGGGAGGGTGAAACAAGGGGGAGAGAGGGAGAAGAGAAGGAGGGGGATAAAGAAGATTTAGATAGAGATAGAGGGAGGCAAAGAGAGAGAGAGGGAGAGAGAAGGATGGAAGATACAAAGAAGAGAGAGCGAGAGGGACCGTGCGGGGATTTGAGAATAGAGAGAGAGCGAGAGGGACCGTGGAGGAATTTGAGAATAGAGAGAGAGCGAGAGGGACCGTGGGGGGATTTGAGAATAGAGAGAGAGCGAGAGGGACCGTGGGGGATTTGAGAATAGAGAGAGAGCGAGAGGGACCGTGGGGGGATTTGAGAATAGAGAGAGAGCGAGAGGGACCGTGGGGGGATTTGAGAATAGAGAGAGAGCGAGTGGGACTGTGGCGGGATTTGAGAATAGAGAGAGAGCGAGAGGGACCGTGGGGGGATTTGAGAATAGAGAGAGAGCGAGAGGGACCGTGGGGGGATTTGAGAATAGAGAGAGAGCGAGTGGGACTGTGGGGGGATTCGAGAATAGAGAGAGAGCGAGTGGGACTGTGGGGGGATTCGAGAATAGAGAGAGAGCGAGAACAGCTTTTTTATCAGGTGTGTTTTGTTTATTTCTCTGGATTGCCAGGAAGGAAAAAACAACAAAAATAACAGCAAGAGGACTTGCCCACCTCTGTGTTTGGCTACAGTTGTGATTTTCTGTCTGAAAATTACCGATTGACCTTATGATTTTTGCAACAGAGATGATTGTCTGTCAAATAATTTACAATATCTAATCTAAGTTTGCCAATAAAATCCTGAACTATGAGTTGACGAAACAAAGAGAATGTTGCATGATTACACGGAGGCATGTAGAATATCCTAAGACCTGTCATGTGTGCAGAACTCTGTCACTGCCGTGGGGCTGTGTATTAAATGGCACTCTGCTTTTATAAATTAAATCTGCGGAATACAAAACTAAATTGAGTCTACAGTATATATGTATATGAATTAACAAAGCTAACAGACTGAATTTCAGTTTCTACCCTCTCATTGTGAATTTCTGACTCTTCCCCTATAAACTGCCATAGAAACAACCGCTCTCAACATTAATTGACCAGGTTAGAGGAATAGAAAGCCACAGATCTGGAGATGAAAATGACGGGGGTATCAAGTTGATTTTGATTGGTTCAGAATGCGAAAACATCACCTAATGTTACCACCTCCCAACACTGAAATATGGAAGACATACAACCAAGAACTGAGTGGTCTAAACTAGCAACGGTCACCACAAACTAACGTTGTCATTTAATCAACAGACACATTAAGGTTGTACTATTGTAGAGAACATGATTCATAATGACATTGGCTAAAGAAAACCAGGTTTAGACATGAATTTACCCGTATTTCACTACTTGCCAGAACAGTGATTGAAAGCCCTACAATATGTTAGCCTTTGTGTGTCTGCAACTTTTCACTGAAAAAAACAGACAATGACGCATGCATATGGATTTTCCTAAGTCTTCACACATCTACCGTGTGAACCTAGCTTTAGACCAAGGAGAGGCCTCCATACCATGGATGTTACGGTCGGGAGCTGTTATTTTTCTGGTGCTGAAATGGTTGAGCTGGATGTGGACCTATCCACATTGAAGTTCTGAAAGCATCAACATGATTTACCAGGATGTCCTGTACTTTCAATTAAACTCCACTTGAATGTGATTCCATTTGAATATGATTAAATAAATATTGAATGTCTTCAAACGACAAGGCACAGTACAATGATAAATCTCCATTACATGCAAAATACCACTGTTAGCGAGAGTGATGCTAAAGTGAAACAGGTGGACTGGTGCAGAGCTCCTCTCTGCTCCACTGCAGTGTTCACTCCTGACTGCACGGCCAGGCACGACTCCAACACCATCATTAAGTTTGCTGATGACACAACAGTGGTAGGCCTGATCACCGACAATGATGAGACAGCCTATTGGGAGTTCAGAGACCTGACCGTGTGGTGCAAGGACATCAACCTCTCCCTCAACGTGATCAAGACAAAAGAGATGATTGTGGACTACAGGAGAAGGAGGCCCGAGTACACCCCCATTCTCATCGACGGGGCTGTAGTGGAGCAGGTTGAGAGCTTCAAGTTCCTTGGCGTCCACATCACCAACAAACTATCATGGTCCAAGCACACCAAGACAGTCATGAAGAGGGCACGACAAAACCTATTCCCACTCACGAGACTGAAAAGATTTGGCATGGGGACTTAGATACTCAAAATGTTTTCCAGCTGTCGCATCGAGGCCTTCCTTAAAACTTCTTTATGATAGGGGGAAGCATTTTCACTTTTGGATGAATTGCGTGCCCATAGTGAACTGCCTCCTACTCTGTCCCAGATAATAATATATGCATAGTATTATTACTATTGGATATAAAACACTCTGACGTTTCTAAAACTGTTTGAATGGTGTCTGTGAGTATAACAGAACTTCATATGGCAGGCAAAAACCTGAGAAAAAATCCAAACAGGAAGTGAGAATTCTGAGACTGGTCAATGTTCAACTCATTGCCGATTCAATTCCCTGTAAGATATGGATCTGTTTGCACTTCCTACGCCTTCCACTAGATGTCAACAGTCTGTAGATCGTGGAATGAAGCCTCTAGTGTGATGTGGGGCCGGATGGGAGGTGTTTCAGTCATTGGTCTGGCTGAATGCCAGTTCCTGGTCACGCGCTTTCCTCATGATATCGCCTTGCGTTCCATAACTTCTACAGACATGAAGGAATGCTCCGGTTGGAACATTATTGGATATATATGATAACAACATCCTGAAGATTGATTTTCTACTTAGTTTGACCAGTTTATTCGACCTGTTATATAACTTTTAGAAGTTTTCCTCCGAGTTCGCCTGCATTTGCGTGAGCGTTTGGACATGTGCACTAAACATGCTAGCAAAAGTAGCTACTTAGACATAAGTAATGGACATTATCGAACAAAACAACAATTTATTGTGGAACTAGGATTCCTGGGAGTGCATTCTGATGAAGATGATCAAAGGTAAGGGAATATGTATGATGTAATTTTGTATTTCTGTTATCTCCAACATGGTGGAGAAATGTTGTTATGTTTGAGCGCTGTCTCAGATTATTGCATGGTGTGCTTTTTACGTAAAGTTTTTTTGAAATCTGACACAGCGGTTGCATTAAGAACAAGTGTATCTTTAATTATATATAAAACATGTATCTTTCATCAAAGTTTATGATGAGTATTTCTGTTATTTGACGTGGCTCTCTGCAATTTCTCTGGATATTTTGGAGGCATTTCTGAACATGGCGCCAATGTAAACCGAGATTTGTGGAAATAAATATGCACATTATCAAACAAAACATAAATATATTGTGTAACATGATGTCCTATGAGTGTCATCTGATGAAGATCATCAAAGGTTAGTGATTCATTTTATCTCTATTTCTGCTTTTTGTGACTACTATCTTTTGCTGGGAAAATGGCTGTGTTTTTCTGTGGCTATGTACTGAGCTAACATAATCGTTTGGTGTGCTTTCGCCGTAAACCCTTTTTGAAATCAGACATGTTGGCTGGATTCACAACATGTGTAGCTTTAATTTGGTGTCTTTCATGTGTGATTTCATGAAAGATAGATTTTTATAGTATTATATTTGATAGTAATATATCCCAAGTGGGACGATACCGTCCCGCATATCCCAGAGAAGTTAAGGGTGTATCACCACCTGGTTTGGCAACTGCTCGGCCTCCAACCCGCAAGGCACTACAGAGGGTCGTGCATACGGCCCCTTTCATCACCAGGGCCAAGCTTCCTGCCATCCAGGACCTCTATACCAGGTGGTGTCAGAGGAAGGCCCTAAAAATGGTCAAAGACTCCAGCCACCCTAGTCATAGACTGTTCTCTCTGCTACTGCACAGCAAGCGGTACTGGAGCGCCAAGTCTAGGTACAAGAGGCTTCTAAACAGCTTCTGTCCCCAAGACATAAGACTCCCCCCCCCCCCCCCCCCCCACGCTGCTGCTCTGTTATTATCTATGCATAGCCACTTTAACAACTCTACTTACTGTACATCATTACCTCAATTACTGAGCCTCGACACCGGTGCCCCCACACATTGACACATTGACTCTGTACCGGTCCCACTGTTTATTGCCCCGCTATTGTTATTCACTGCTGCTTTTTAATTATTTGTTATTCTTATCTCTTACTTTTTTGGGGGTATTTTCTTAAAACTACATTGTTGGTTAAGGGCTTGTAAGTAAGCATTTCACTGTTGTATTTGGCACATTTCACAAATACAATTTAATTTAATTTGCTTTGATTTGATTCTAGTTTTTAGATGATGAGAGAGAGAGAGAGAGAGAGAGAGAGAGAGAGAGAGAGAGAGAGAGAGAGAGAGAGAGAGAGAGAGAGAGAGAGAAAATGAGGGACAGAGAAACAAAAAAAAGGCAAATCCCATTTTTCTCAAACATAGTAAGTTCACAGTGACCCTATCCACCACTTACCATGTCATCGCCTCACACACGCGCACACCACAGGAACACGCACGTAAACACATGCGCACACACACACCATCAAGCTCTCACAGTCTCACTGCAGAATTAGACGTTTATCATTTGTCCAAAATTCAAATACACACACCACCTCCATCCACAATGCCCTGGCAAAACCCAAGCCAACTTGATAGCATTCACTGCTGCCCCTAGCGGCCGGTTTTGAAGGCATTTCCCGGCGTCCTCAGGACATGGATAGACGTCCAATTTCGAAGTCACTCTTTAGAAATCTGCCTGCACACAATGTGTGCCTGGTCCGTAATTGAGCATGAGTTGTTGCATACAGAAGAGCAGTGCACTCCAGTGATTTTGAGGTAGACAAAATAGCCCAGAGATGAGCTGTGTATAAATTGCTCCCATGGTAGCGAGAGTAGTTGGGTGGATTAGATCTAGTTGGCTTCAGGAGTGTTTAGAACATCATTGTGAGGTTAAATGAGTATCAACTGTTAAATGGGACACACTCCCTGTTGGAACCCCCAGGTACTCATCACGCCCGGTACTATGGTGTATCAGGCAGGAACACACATGTTCGGACACACACATACACACACACACACACACACACACACACACACACACACACACACACACACACACACACACACACACACACACACACACACACACACACACACACACACACACACACACACACACACACACACACACACACACACACACACACACACACACACACACACACACACACACACACACACACACACACACACACTTACCACTGAGCCTACTCTGCCTCTGTGGTAGAATAACAAACAGTCTCCGGTAATATAGGAGCTGAGGATCCAAATTAGTGTTGAAATAAAACAGTTCACCTCTGGCTCTGCTGCTGCTTCTTCTGAGACCCTCAGCCAGGAGACATTAACACTGGCTGATTGGGAAGGGTGTGTGTATGCAACTAGACCAGTAGTTACTTCTGGGAAGCAAATATAACTCTTTACCAGGGAAAAGTATCTGGCAGGAAAATCTGTCAGTGGGGCGGCAGGTATCCTAGTGGTTAGGAGTGTTGGGACAGTAACTGTAAGGTTGATGATTTGAACCCCTAAACCGAGTAGGTTAACAATCTATCGATGTGCCCTTGATCAAGGCACTTAACCCTAATTGCTTCTAAATTACAAAAATTTAGTGATTGACATAATTAAATTGAAAACTTTTTGGGGATTAATTTATTCATGCTATTTCTTACTTCCACGAGATATAATCTAACACAAATCTAGGGTTGCTCTCCAAGCCGGCTGATCGTTCATTCTATCGGTTACTTTGCCAGAGATGTGACCTATTCTTTTTGTCTTTTTGTTCTATATCTGTGGACGCAACCCATTTGTTTGTTCTAAATGTTCTGTTTCCATGCTGGCTGGCAGCATTCTTATCCCTTGCTTTTTAGCTAGCCAACTACTGCTAACACAGTCACATCAAACACTGCAACCAGAATAGCAGGGAAGTCGCTGCATTTGTGTTTTTTTAAGCTGTTTTCTATTATCATTCATTTGGATAGCTACATCCCTAACAAAGAGCAATGATCCGCGATTTCGTCTGGCACAGACTTCAAACTAGCTGCATTTCATTTCATTTGACCTGTTTCTCTATTGGCATTTCTTTGTATAAATCCATAAAAAGTATGCTGATTCATGATTTCGACTAGCTGAGAAAAGTTATCTGTCTCGTCCTAACACGTTTATCCTCAATGGGACTATGGTGATCGAATTTGCATATTCAAACGATGTTGCAAATGTCGGAGAGACAGACAGCAAGGTTCATACAAATCTCCGCTGTTGAAAACCAAAAGCAAGTGGAAATAATGTCTAGATGCTTTTTTATAGTGGAGTTGATCAATTGCCTGGCTGGGCTGATGAGACGGCGGCTTGCGCAGTGAGATGGAACAGTAAATAGGCATTTCAAAGTCATAGCTTTAGCCGGTGGTAACTTGTAGAATGGACACCAGCTGGAACACGGTTTTAACCAATCAGCACGCAGGTTTAGATCCACCTGGTGTATAAAACAAGTTATTAGGTCTTCTGTTCACCATGCACCACTATATGTATATGTGTGGTGTCACTTTGATCCCAGATTTTGCTCTCCTTGGACTATGGGACAAAATGTCCCGCGATTTATTTCGTTCTCACACTTTTTTTCCTGTCACAGCGTTTACTAAATCAATTTAAGTGCTTAGAAGAGAGCGAGGGAGAGAGAGAGAGAGAGAGAGAGAGAGAGAGAGAGAGAGAGAGAGAGAGAGAGAGAGAGAGAGAGAGAGAGAGAGAGAGAGAGAGAGAGAGAGAGAGAGAGAGAGAGAGAGAGATGGGGGGGTGAGGGATTGAGAGAGAGAAAAAGGGAGACAAATCCAATTTTTCTCAAACATAGACAGTTCACAGTGACCCTATCCACCATTTACCCTGTCGTCACCTCACACACGCACGCACACACACATGCGCACACACCTGCCATTGTGAGGTCAAGGGTGTGTGAAGCGTTCTGTTCCAGGACTGTTCTCATTGCAGGTTTTGTGACACGTCCAGAACAATGGCCTCCTGCAGATTCAGGTTATGCTGTCAAAAGGAGAACAAAAGACAATAATAGCAGAATAGGAAAATACACCCAGTGGCTCTGTTGGAAGTACCTCTAACTACAACCACCATCTGACACTGCAAACGACTAGCTGAAGGGTTGGTCTGTGAACACCTATCTGCATCCCAAGTGGCATCCTATTCCCCATTTGGTGCACTACTTTTGACCAGGCTCCAGTCAAAATAAGTACACTATATACAGTACCAGTCAAAAGTTTGGACACCCCTACTCATTCAAGGGTTTTTCTTTATTTTCAAATTATCGAATAATAGTAGAATAATAGTGAAGACAACAAAACTATGAAATAAAACATATGGAATCATGTAGTAACCAAAAGTGTTAAACAAATCAAAATATAATTTATATTAGAGATTCTTCAAGTAACCTTTTCACATGTGATTTCCAAATATCTCTAACGGTCGCACCAGCGTGAGTTGTTTTATGCACGTGATGTCAGAATGCACTCACTGTTCCAACATGTGATTATTACGCAACAGGACAGTTAACACGCGCTAACGCACAACTTGTCAATTTCAAATTATTTTCTAACAAGTTGTATTTTCTAACAACAGTTTGAATTGAAGTGTGTTCCGTAGCCCATTTCTGAATTGCGGACAATTTATGTTTGAGGCTTTAATGAGCCAGATAAACTTCTCTATTCCAGGTGGGACGCACTTCACTTATGTTTGCGCCGATCAAGTATGCATATATTTGCGCAGTCTTGCAAGAATTGGAACATTTTCTTGCTGGATCACACTTTGGCTTCCTTGCTATTTTCCTTACACATAATAACTTTGGACATGTGCACGTTCCCATCAAAGTCAATTCCTTATTTTCTGTATATCACGTTGTTGTTTCTACTGTAGGCGCATACAGGATGTACAGTTGATGCCGGAAGTTTACATACACTTAGGTTGGAGTCATTAAAACTCATTTTTCAACCACTCCACAAATTTCTTGAAAACAAACTATATCTTTGGCAAGTCGATTAGGACATCTACTTTGTGCACGACACAAGTAGCTTCTCCAACAAAAGATTTGTGGAGTGGTTGAAAAACAAGTTTTAAGTGTATGCAAACTTTCGACTTCAACTGTTTGTATGGAGCATAATGTATTTACAGTTTTATTCACGCTTTCAATTACTGGTGATAAATAATGCATTCCGATTATTGCATATGTTGTAATGGACACCTATGATGTGTGTAAAATACTTTTTTGAAGGTTGTACTGATGATAATGAGCTGAGCAATTTGCCAGCTATGTGTGGCACCATGTTTGTTGACATTATACAATGCATTCTGGGTGTCACGTAATTTGTCAGACCAAAGGTGTTATAATGAGGTGAAGGAATAGTTCACTCATCTTTCGGGGAAACTTCCAGAAGTGAATGAAGGGAAGTGGATGATCATAGACAACACATCCCCTTCAACATGCATACAATAAACAGACCAAACTAATCTTGTCTCCTCTTGTTTATCTTTGGTTGATGCGAAAAAAACATGCATGGCAGTGTGCAGAAACGAATCATCGTCAGATTACCTTCGATTTCTAGAAAGTGTTTTACTCAGTTATTTCGATCAATGGTGAGCTCACCCATGATGTGATTATTTAGGAATAGTAATTGCTATTAGCTCATTCATATTGTAGTTTCTGTCAACTGAGAGTTATAAAAGTATGACTTATTGTGTTATGGCAATCTTTCCTCAGTTAGTGCTGGGACAAATGTAGCCTACATTTTTCCGGTTTGGATAATTGTGTTATGCCGTATCTTCTTCTGTGAATGTCTGAACATTGCATCCAAAAATAAACTGGTCACATTCTGGACATAACTTTGTAAGGACTGTGTTTGTGCAAAACGTTTCTGAAAAAACAGTGTGGCCTGCTCAAATGCTGGTTGTTAAGTCATACCGAAACTGGACGTTCTAAATAAGCGTTCTAATCACACCGGTTTGATCGTACACTACATGGACCACTGTAGAATGATCACACCCTTGTGTAAAAATGTCACGATCGTTATAATAACTGGACCAAAGCGCAGCGTGATCTGGGTTCCACATCTTTTTATTTCTAAGTGAAACTCACAGCAAAACCAAAACAATAAATCTAAAAACGAAACGTGAAGCTAACAATAGTGCTAACAGGCAACTATACATAGTCAAGATCCCACAAAGCACAAAGGGGAAATGGCTGCCTAAATATGATCCCCAATCAGAGACAACGACAAACAGCTGCCTCTGATTGGGTACCATACCTGGGCAACATAGAAACATAATCCCCTAGATGATCCACCCTAGTCACACCCCGACCTAACCAACATAGAGAATAACAAGCTCTCTATGGTCAGGGCGTGACTGAAAAGGTTAACAGGTGTGCCTTTTAAAAAGTTAATTGTGGAATTTCTTTCTTTTTTAATGCGTTGGAGCCAATCAGTTGTGTTGTGACAAGGTAGGGGCGGTATACAGAAGATAGCCCTATTTGATATATTGGCCATATATCACAAACCCCCAGAGGTGCCTTATTGCTATTATAAACTGGTTACCAACATCATTAGAGCAGTAAAAAAAATGTTTTGTCATACCCGTGGTGTGCGGTCTGATATACCATGGCTGTCAGCCAATCAGCATTCAGGACTACAACCACCCACGCTTTGCATCGTGCTTAAGAACAGCCCTTAGCCGTGGTATATTGGCCATATGCCACACCTCCTCGGGACTTATTGCTTAAATATACCATGCTGGAATATTTTTTTTAAATGTAGATTCTTCACAGAAAGTGCCTATTCAGTCCAGGTATACAGACTGCTTAAAGTGGAACTATTCCAAAGAGTCTAGTCTCAGATGGGGTGTGCAATGATGAAATTACTACCTGTATCTAATTCTGCTTTCCAATTGATTTAGGCCCAGACCCTGCTATGCTACACTCATACCCCAGTCTCTCTGACACTGGTAACAAAGCAATTTGTCTCAGGTCTGAGTGTGCCCAAGGTAGGTGGAACAGTGTGTGCGTCTGACAAGGGGAGAGGAATACTGCAGGATAGTGTAATTGGTTTAAGGGTCCCTGATCTCCCAATCCCATCGAAGAGGCTATTAGTAAGACAAGGGTGTGTGTGTGTTTGTGTGTGTTTGTGTGTGTGTGTGTGTGTGTCTGTGTCTGTGAGAGAGAGAGAGTGAGAGAGCTAGGCTGCCCAGTGATGGATTGTGTGTGGAACTAATGTGCCTGTTCACCTGTGAAATGAGCAACACAAGAGAGAGGAGAACATCACAGTGACACGCAGCATCCTGAGTTTATGACACGACAACACACAATGACAAACACACACACACGCACACATAAACTGTTACAGACCTACAGTGGGGAGAACAAGTATTTGATACACTGACAATTTTGCAGGTTTTCCTACTTACAAAGCATGTAGAGGTCTGTAATTTTTATCATAGTTACACTTCAACTGTGAGAGAAGGAATCTAAAACAAAAATCCAGAAAATCACATTGTATGATTTTTAAGTAATTAATTTGCATTTTATTGCATGACATAAGTATTTGATACATCAGAAAAGCAGAACTGAATATTTGGTACAGAAACCTTAGTTTGCAATTACAGAGATCATACGTTTCCTGTAGTTCTTGACCAGGTTTGCACACACTGCAGCAGGGATTTTGGCCCACTCCTCCATACAGACCTTCTCCAGATCCTTCAGGTTTCGGGGCTGTCGCTGGGCAATACGGACTTTCGGCTCCCTCCAAAGATTTTCTATTGGGTTCAGGTCTGGAGACTGGCTAGGCCACTCCAGGACCTTGAGATGCTTCTTACGGAGCCACTCCTTAGTTGCCCTGGCTGTGTGTTTCGGGTCGTTGTCATGCTGGAAGACCCAGCCACGACCCATCTTCAATGCTCTTACTGAGGGAAGGAGGTTGTTGGTCAAGATCTCGCGATACATGGCCCCATCCATCCTCCCTTCAATACGGTGCAGTCGTCCTGTCCCCTTTGCAGAAAAGCATCCCCAAAGAATGATGTTTCCACCTCCATGCTTCACGGTTGGGATGGTGTTCTTGGGGTTGTACTCATCCTTCTATTCCTCCAAACACGGCGAGTGGAGTTTAGAGCAAAAAGCTCTATTTTTGTCTCATCAGACCACATGACCTTCTCCCATTCCTCCTCTGGATCATCCAGATGGTCATTGGCAAACTTCAGACGGGCCTGGACATGCGCTGGCTTGAGCAGGGGGACCTTGCGTGCGCTGCAGGATTTTAATCCATGACGGCGTAGTGTGTTACTAATGGTTTTCTTTGAGACTGTGGTCCCAGCTCTCTTCAGGTCATTGACCAGGTCCTGCCGTGTAGTTCTGGGCTGATCCCTCACATTCCTCATGATCATTGATGCCCCACGAGGTGAGATCTTGCATGGAGCCCCAGACCGAGGGTGATTGACCGTCATCTTGAACTTCTTCCATTTTCTAATAATTGTGCCAACAGTTGTTGCCTTCTCACCAAGCTGCTTGGCTATTGTCCTGTAGCCCATCCCAGCCTTGTACAGGTCTACAATTTATCCCTGATGTCCTTACACAGCTCTCTGGTCTTGGCCATTGTGGAGAGGTTGGAGTCTGTTTGATTGAGTGTGTGGACAGGTGTCTTTTATACAGGTAACGAGTTCAAACAGGTGCAGTTAATACAGGTAATGAGTGGAGAACAGGAGGGCTTCTTAAAGAAAAACTAACAGGTCTGTGAGAGCCGGAATTCTTACTGGTTGGTAGGTGATCAAATACTTATGTCATGCAATAAAATGCAAATTAATTACTTAAAAATCATACAATGTGATTTTCTGGATTTTTGTTTTAGATTCCGTCTCTCACAGTTGAAGTGTACCTATGATAAAAATGACAGACCTCTACATGCTTTGTAAGTAGGAAAACCTGCAAAATCGGCAGTGTATCAAATACTTGTTCTCCCCACTGTATATCCATCCTGCCCTGCCTTTATAAAGTCTTCGAAAGCCAAGTGAACAAACAGATCACCGACCATTTCGAATCCCACCGTATCTTCCACGCTATGCAATCTGGTTTCCGAGCTGGTCACGGGTGCACCTCAGCCACACTCAAGGTCCTAAGCGATATCATAATCGCCATCGATAAAAGACAGTACTGTGCAGCCGTCTTCGTCGACCTGGCCAAGGCTTTCGACTCTGTCAATCACCGTATTCTTATCGGCAGACTCAACAACCTTGATTTCTCTAATGACTGCCTCGTCTGGTTCACTAACTACTTCTCAGATAGAGTTCAGTGTGTCAAATTGGAGGGCCTGTTGTCTCTATGGGGGTGCCACAGGGTTCAATTCCCGGAACGACCCTTTTCTCTGTATATATCAATGATGTCGCTCTTGCTGCTGGTGATTCTTTGATCCACCTCTACGCAGACGACACCATTCTGTATACATCTGGCCCTTCTTTGGGCACTGTGTTAACAAACCTGAAAACAAACTTCAACGCCATACAACACTCGTTCCGTGGCCTCCAACTGCTCTTAAATGCTAGTAAAATGAAATGCATGTTCTTGAACCGATCGCTGCCCGGACGTGCTCGGCTGACTAGCATCACTATTCTGGACCGTTCTGACTTAGAATATGTGGAAAACTATTCAAACCTAGGTGTCTGGTTAGACTGTAAACTCTCCTTCCAGACTCACATTAACTTCTTGGAACTATAGGGGGTGCTGTTCCGCATTAGCATATTTGGGTCTCCAAATTAAACTGCCTCGTGCTAAATTCTTGATCGTACAATATGCATATTATTGTTATTATTGGATAGAAAACACCTTCTAGTTTCTATAGAAGTTGGAATTTTGTCTCTGAGTGGTACAGAACAATATCTACAGCACTTTTCATGACAGGGGTCAGATTTCAGAAATTTTTACCCCTGATCTGGAGTCTGTTTTTAAGGCGACAGTGAATGCTATGAAGAAACCGACACTGCCTACGTCTTCCTCTGGGTGTCTGTACGTCATCACGTTTTGAATGGAGTCTATTGCACAATCCCAGCCCATATAAAACCACAAAACGTGGGAGGACCACTCTCTCTTCTCCGCGCGCCACAAGCAAGATGGACATCGGACCTGCCTCATTCCAAATCGTTGTTTAACTAGTTATATTTCTCCGGTCATGTTTTAGTCGTTATAGTTGTTAAAAACATCATAATGTAGTTAATTTGAACCGTTTTATAGCAATTTATATCCGTTTAGTGCGATTTTGAGGAATTTCTTTGTCGTGCACTTTTTAGCTTTGGAAACGTTTCGGGGTGTCGGTCGTTGGTGGTGGACATTTCGAAGGACAGAGGACATCTATCGACCAAAAGACGTTTATAACATAGAAAGGATACATTGCCCAAGAATCTGATGGAAGAACAGCTCAAAGTAAGCAATATTTAATATGATAAATCGTTGTTCTGTCGAAATATTTTAAACGCATATTTCGCCATTTTGTTTGGTATAGCTTCACTTGGCGAACCCTGTATTGAAAAGTAAGGATAATTTAAAAAATGTAAATCAGCGGTTGCATTAACCTTTCACGGCTACTAACCCCGGATCCGGGAGCACCCCCCACCCCCCACACACTGATTAGCATAGCTAGCATAGCTTCACAAGTAGATAGTAGCATCTAAATATCATTAAATCACAAGTCCAAGACACCAGATGAAAGATACAGATCTTGTGAATAAAGCCACCATTTCAGATTTTTTAAATGTTTTACAGGGAAGACAAAATATGTAAATCTATTAGCTAAACACGTTAGCAAAATACACCACTATTCTAACTCCATCAGTTTCTTACTCCTTCAGGTGCTATCACCAATTCGGCTCAACTAAGATATTGATAGCCAATAACCTATAAAAAAAACCATCAGATGACAGTCTGATAACATATTCATGGTATAGGATAGTTTTTGTTAGAAAAAAGTGCATATTTCAGGTAGAAATCACAGTTTACAATTGCACCGACCATCACAAATCCACTAGAATTACTAGATAGAGCAACGTGTATGACCAATTTACTCATCATAAAACATTTCATAAAAATAGACAAAGCATAGCAATGGAAAGACCCAGTTCTTGTGATTTCAGACCATATTTCAGATTTTCTAAGCGTTTTTCAGCGAAAACACAATAAATCGATAAGTTAGCATACTACATGTTCCAACGTTACCAGAGCATCGATTCCAGCCAAAGAGCGCTATAACGTAACCACCGCCAAAAGATATTAATTTTTTCACTAACCTTCTCAGAATTCTTCCGATGACACTCCTGTAACATCATTTTACAACATACATATACAGTTTGTTCGAAAAGGTGCATATTTAGCCATACAAAACCGTGGTTACACAATGAAAATACTAGGAAATCAAGCCTCAATATGTCTGACGTCATCTATCAGAGTGATCTAGTTTAATTAAAAGCTAATCATATACTTGACTAAAAAATACAGGGTTGACAGGAATCGAAAGACAAATTAGTTCTTAATGCAACCGCTGATTTACATTTTTAAAATTATCCTTACTTTTCAATACAGGGTTGGCCAAGTGAAGCTATACCAAACAAAATGGCGATATATGCGTTTAAAATATTTCGACAGAAACACGGTTTATCATATTAAATATTGCTTACTTTGAGCTGATCTTCCATCATATTCTTGGGCAATGTATCCTTTCTATGTTATAAACGTCTTTTGGTCGATAGATGTCCTCTGTCCTTCGAAATGTCCATCACCAACGACCGACACCCTAAAACGTGTCCAAACTTTCAGAGTGCACGACAAAGAAATTCCTCAAAATCGCACTAAACGGATATAAATTGATATAAAACGGTTAAAATTCACTACATTATGATGTTTTTAACAACTATAACGACTGAAAACATGACCGGAGAAATACTGCTGGTTAGAAAACGATTTGGAACGAGGCAGGTCCGATGGCCTTCACGCTTGAGGCGCACGTTGAGAAAGGGGGGTCTCTGTACATTTTTGTCATTTATAATGGCTGTGAACGTCCCATCGACTTCATTGAAAACGTGATGACGTACAGACACCCAGAGGAAGACGTAGGCAGTGTCGGTTTCTTCATAGCATTCACTGTGGCCTTATAAACAGACCCCAGATCAGAGGTAAAAATTTCTGAAATCTGAACCCTGTCATGAAAAGTGCTGTAGAAATTGTTCTGTACCACTCAGAGACAAAATTTCAACTCCTATAGAAACTATAGACTGTTTTCTATCCAATAATAACAATAATATGCATATTGTACGATCAAGAATTTAGCACGAGGCAGTTTAATTTGGAGACACAAATATGCTAATGCGGAACAGCACCCCCTATAGTTGCAAGAAGTTAAGAACTAATTTGTCTTTCGATTCCTGTCAACCCTGTATTTTTTAGTCAAGTATATGATTAGCTTTCGATTAAACTAGATCACTCTGAAAGCTGACGTTCCTCATTTTGAGGCTTGAGTTGTGACTATTTCCATTGTGTAACCACGGTTTTGTATGGCTAAATATGCACCTTTTCGAACAAACTGTATATGTATGTTGTAAAATGATGTTACAGGAGTGTCATCGGAAGAATTCTGAGAAGGTTAGTGAAAAAATTTATATATTTTGGCGGTGATTACGTTATAGCGCTCTTTGGCTGGAATCGATGCTCTGGTAACGTTTGCACATGTGGTATGCTAACTTATCGATTTATTGTGTTTTCGCTGAAAAACGCTTAGAAAATCTGAAATATGGTCTGAAATCACAAGAACTGGGTCTTTCCATTGCTATGCTTTGTCTATTTTTATGAAATGTTTTATGATGAGTAAATTGGTCATACACGTTGCTCTATCTAGTAATTCTAGTCGATTTGTGATGGTCGGTGCAATTGTAAACTGTGATTTCTACCTGAAATATGCACTTTGTTCTAACAACACCTATCCTATACCATAAATATGTTATCAGACTGTCATCTGATGAGTTTTTTTCTTGGTTAGTGGCTATCAATATCTTAGTTTAGCCGAATTGGTGATAGCACCTGAAGGAGTAAGAAACTGATGGAGTTAGAAAAGTGGTGTATTTTGCTAACGTGTTTAGCTAATAGATTTACATATTTTGTCTTCCCTGTAAAACATTTTAAAAATCTGAAATGGTGGCTTTATTCACAAGATCTGTATCTTTCATCTGGTGTCTTGGACTTGTGATTTAATGATATTTAGATGCTACTATCTACTTGTGAAGCTATGCTAGCTATGCTAATCAGTGTGTGGGGGGGGTGGGGGGTGATCCCGGACCCGGGGTAGAGGCTCGTGAAAGGTTAAGCATCACCAATCCAAAGTTAAATCTAGAATCAGCTTCCTATTTCGCAACAAAACCTCCTTCACTCATGCTGCCAAACTTACCCTTATAAAACTGACTATCCTACCGATCCTTGACTTTGGCGATGTCATTTACAAAATAGCCTCCAACACTCTACTCAGCAAACTGGATGCAGTCTATCACAGTGCCATCCGTTTTGTCACCCAAGCCCCATATACTACCCACCACTGCGACCTGTATGCTCTCGTTGGCTGGTCCTCGCTACATATTCGTCGCCAAACCCACTGGCTCCAGGTCATCTATAAGTCCTTGCTCGGTATAGCTCCACCTTATCTCAGCTCCCTGGTCACCATAGCAACAACCACCCGTACCACGCACTTCAGCAGATATATTTCACTGGTCCTCCCCAAATCCAACACCTTGTTTGGCCACCTTTCCTTCCAGTTCTCTGCTGTCAATGACTGGAACGAATTGCAAAAATCACTGAAGTTGGAGACTTATATCTCCCTCACTAACTTTAACTTCTTCTTAATAGGGGGCGCTGTTTTCACTTTGGGAAAAAATCGTGCCCAAATTAAACGGCCTCGTACTCTGTTCTAGATCATACAATATGCATATTATTATTACTATTGGATAGAAAACACTCTGAAGTTTCTAAAACTGTTTGAATTATATCTGTGAGTAAAACAGAACTCATTTGGCAGCAAACTTCCAGACAGGAAGTGAAAATTCTGAAAATGGGGCTCTGTGTCAGGGCCTGCCTATTCAACTGGCTTATATTTATGGATCTGTATGCACTTCATACGCCTTCCACTAGATGTCAACAGGCAGTAGAAGGTTGAATGGGGTGTCTAGCTTGATGTGAGGCCGAATGAGAGCTTTTGGAGTGACAGGTCCGCTCTTTTGTCAGTTTTCAACTGCGCACAGGGGAACTCCACATTGTCTTCTGAAATGCGTTACGTATACACGACAAAATGCTCCGGCTCTGATGTTATTGGATACATATGAGAAAAACATCATAAAGTAGGATTTTCAACCGAGTTTGACCAGTTTATTCAACGTTTATTGGGACTTTTGGAATTTTCGTTCCAGGCGCAACTATTTCTTGGACATGTGCCCTCCACATGGCTAGCCAAAGTTGCTAATTCGACAGAAGAAGTGGACATTCTTAAACCAAACAACGATTTATTCTGGAACTAGGACTCCTTGCACAACATTCTGATGGAAGATCGTCAAAAGTAAGAGAATATTTATGATGTTATTTCGTATTTTTGTGTTATATGTTGGCTCCAACAAGGCGGAGAATTGTAGGGCGCTGTCTCACAATATTGCATGCTGTATGTTGTACTAAAGTCATTTTTAAAAATCTAACACAGCGGTTGCATTAACTTTTACTTGGTACTCATCCCGGATCCGGGAGCACCCTCATCAGTAAAAAAGCTGACTAGCATAGCCTAGCATAGCGCCAAAAGTAAATACTAGCATCTAAATATCATGAAATCACAAGTCCAAGACACCAGATGAAAGATACACATCTTGTGAATCCAGCCATCATTTCTGATTTTTTAAATGTTTTACAGGGAAGACACAATATGTATTTCTATTAGCTAACCACGATAGCAAAAGACCCAACTTTTTTTTCTCCACCATTTTTTTACTGCATAGGTAGCTATCACAAATTCGACCAAATAAAGATATAAATAGTCACTAACCAAGAAACAACTTCATCAGATGACAGTCTGATAACATATTTATTGTATAGCATATGTTTTGTTCGAAAAATGTGCATATTTCAGGTATAAATCATAGTTTTACATTGCAGCCACCATCACAAAATCTCACCAAAGCAGCTAGAATAACTACAGAGACCAACGTGAATTAGCTAAATACTCATCATAAAACATTTATGAAAAATACACAGCGTACAGCAAATGAAGGACAAACATCTTGTGAATCCAGCCAATATTTCAGATTTTTTAAGTGTTTTACAGCGAAAACACAATATAGCATTATATTAGCTTACTACAATAGCCAACCACACAGCAGCATTGATTCATGCACGTTAGCGATAGCGAATAAACTAGCAAAAGATATTACATTTTTCACTAACCTTCTCAAAACTTCATCAGATGACAGTCCTATAACATCATATTACACAATACATATATGGTCTGTTCGAAAATGTGCATATTTAGCGGCACAAATCGTGGTTATACAATGAGAATAGTAGCCAAACTGCAAACAAAATGTCGGGAGAAATCTTGGGAGAGGCACCTAATCTAATCAATAACTAATCATAAACTTGACTAAAAAATACAGGTTGGACAGCAAATGAAAGATACATTAGTTCTTAATGCAACCGCTGTGTTAGATTTTTAAAATTAACGTTACTACGACATACAGCGTGCGTTAAAGCGAGACCGCACCGAAATTAATGGCGGAATAATAGTTTAACCTTTTGTCAATAGGGGGTGCTGTTAGCACTTTATTTTTTTTGACATTGCCAAATTAAACTGCCTAGTAGTCAATTCTTGCTCGTACAATATGCATATTATTGTTATTATTGGATAGAAAACACTCTCTAGTTTCTATAACCGTTGGAATTATGTCTCTGAGTGGAACAGAACTCTATCTACAGCACTTTCCCTGACAGGGAGTGAGATTTCAGAAATCTTGGCCTCTGGTCCCAGGTCAGTTTTAATGTCCCTGTGAATGCTATGAGGATACAAACACTGCCTACACCTTCCTCTAGATGTCAGTAAGTGGTGACAATTTGAATGGAGTCGATTGCGCAATCAGGGCCTGTATAAAACAGAAAAGACCGGAAGTAGCTTTCTTTTGGATCCTGCGCTGGATGCATGAAGGGCGTCGGACCGACACCTTTCCAAGCCTTGGTTTAGCCAGTAATATATCGCCGGTCATGTTTTTACTTGTTATAGGTGTTAAAAACATCATAAGGTAGTTAATTTAAACCGTTTTATAGCAATTTATATCCGTTTAGTGCGATTTTGAGGCATTTATTTGTGACGCTCTTCCATGAGCTGGGCACGTTTCCTGTACATACCGAACGTTATTGGCCATTTCGACGGGACAAGAGGACATCTTTCGACCAAAAGACGATTAGACCGGAGAAAGGATACTTTGCCCAAGATTCTGATGGAAGAACAGCTCACAGTAAGAACTATTTATGATGATAAATCGCTGTTCTGTTGAAAAATTTTAAACGCATATATCGCCATTTTGTTATGTGTAGCTTCGCTTGGCGGACCCGGTATTGCACAGTAAGGATAATTTTAGAAATGTAAGTCAGCGATTGCATTAAGAACTAATTTGTCTTTCGATTCCTGTCAACCCTGTATTTTTTAGTCAAGTTTATGATTAGCTATCGATTAGACTAGATCACTCTCAAAGATAGCGCCCGACATTTTCAGGCCAGTTTTGCTACTATTCTCATTGTATAACCACGTTTTTTTGTGGCTAAATATGCACATTTTCGAACAAACTCTATATGTATGTTGTAATATGATGTTACAGGAGTGTCATCGGAAGAATTCTGAGAAGGTTAGTGAAAAAATTCATATATTTTGGTGATCATAACGTTATCGCTCCCGTTGCCTTGGATTCATGCTGGGGTAACGTTTGCACATGTGGTATGCTAATATAACGATTTATTGTCTTTTCGCTGTAAAACGCTTAGAAAATCTGAAATATTGTCTGAATTCACAAGATATGTGTCTTTCCATTGCTATGCTTTGTCTATTTTTATGAAATGTTTTATGATGAGTAAATTGGTAATACACGTTGCTCTCTGTATTTATTCTAGTCGAGTTGTGATGGTGGGTGCAATTGTAAACTATGATTTCTACCTGAAATATGCACATTTTTCTAACAAAAACTATCCTATACAATAAATATGTTATCAGACTGTCATCTGATGAGGTTTTTTCTTGGTTAGTGGCTATCAATATCTTTATTTGGCCGAATTGGTGATAGCTACTGGTGGAGAGAAAAAATGGTGGACAAAGAAAAATTGTGTCTTTTGCTAACGTGGTTAGCTAATAGATTTACATATTGTGTCTTCCCTGTAAAACATTTTAAAAATCAGAAATGATTGCTGGATTCACAAGAAGTGGATCTTTCATCTGGTATCTTGGACTTGTGATTGAATGATATTTAGATGCTAATATTTACTTGTGACGCTATGCTAGCTATGCTATTCAGCTTTTTTACTGGTGGGGGGTGGGGGGTGCTCCCGGATCCGGGTTTCTGACTCGGTAGAAGTTAACATTTTTCAACAGAAATACGAATTAACATCATAAATAGTTCTTACTATTTGATGAGCTTCCATCAGAATCTTGTGCAAGTTGTCCTTTGTCCAGAATAATCATTTGCTCGGTTGTAGATTGTCGTCTTCAACTTAGCAGAATTAGCAGCAAACATTAGCCATGTGGCGAAGACGTGTCCAACTCACCATAACGCAGCACAAATAAAATACCGAAAATCGCAATATACTGATATAAACTGATATAACTTGGTTTAAAATAACTACATTATGATGTTTTTAACACCAGAGCCGGATATATCTAACGCCTATAACGAGAGCTTGTGTTTTCTATCCAATAGTAATAATAATATGCATATTGTACGAGCAAGAATTGAGTACGAGGCAGTTTAATTTGGGAACGAATTTTTACAAAGTCGAAATGGCGCCCCCCTATTGAGAAAAGGTAAGAACCAGTGTATCTTTCATTTGCTGTACAACATGTATTTTTTTGTAAAGTTTATGATGAGTTCTTTGGTTAGATTAGGTGACTTTCCAAAATATCTCCGGACAATATGGTGCATTGTGGCTACGTATTCACAATGTAAAACCACGATTTGTAGCTCTAAATATGCACATTTTCGAACAAAACATAAATGTATTGTATAACATGATGTTATAAGACTGTCATCTGATGAAGTTGTCCAAAGGTTAGTGATTAATTTTATCTCTATTTCTGGGTTTTGTGAAAGCTATGTTGGCGGTGAATAAATGGCGTTGTGTGTTTGGCTAATGTAGTGAGCTAATATAAATATATATTGTGTTTTCGCTGTAAAACACTTAAAAAATCTGAAATATTGGCTGGATTCACAAGATGTTTATCTTTCATTTGTTGTACACCATGTATTTTTCATAAATGTTTTATGATGAGTATTTATGTATTTCACGTTGCTCTCTGTAATTATTCTGGCTGTTTTGGTGCTATTTGTGATGGTGGCTGCAATGTAAAACTACGATTTATACCTCAAATATGCACATTTTCGAACAAAACATAAATGTATTGTATAACATGATGTTATAAGACTGTCATCTGATGAAGTTGTTCAAGGTTAGTGATTCATTTTATCTCTATTTGTGGGTTTTGTGAAAGCTACCTATGCGGTGGAAACATGGTGAAAACATGGCGTTGTGTGTTTGTCTATTGTGGTGAGCTAATATAAATTTATATTGTGTTTTTGCTGTAAAACGTTTTGAAAATCGGAAATGATGGCTGGATTCACAAGATGTTTATCTTTCATTTGCTGTATTGGACTTGTGATTTCATGAAATTATATGATATCCCTGTCGCGTTAGACAACTATGCTAGTCAGCTTTTTTGATGAGGACGATCCCGGATCCAGGAGGGAGACTCGTTAGAGGTTAAGCGTCAGCTGTCAGAGCAGCTTACCGATCGCTGCAGCTGTACACAGCCAATCTGTAAATAGCCCATCCAACCAACTACATACCTCATCCCTGTCACGTTCTGACCATAGTTCTTTTGTGTTTTCTTTGTTTTAGTGTTGGTCAGGACATGAGCTGGGTGGGCATTCAATGTTGTGTGTCTAGTTTGTCCGTTTCTATGTATGACCTGATATGGTTCTCAATCAGAGGCAGGTGTTAGTCATTGTCTCTGATTGGGAACCATATTTAGGTAGCTTGTTTTGTGTTGGGGTTTGTGGGTGGTTGTCTTCTGTCTTTGTGTTCATTGCACCAGATAGGACTGTTTCGGTTTTGCCACATTTGTTATTTTGTATTTTTGTAGTGTTCACGTTTTTGTTATTATTAAAACATGATGGACACTAACTACGCTGCATTTTGGTCCGATCCCTGCTACACCTCCTCTTCAGACGAAGGAAGGCTGCCGTTACAATCCCCATATTTGTTTTTGTTTTTCTGCTCTTTTGCACACCAGTATTTCTACTTGCACATCCCCATCTGCACAAAACACTCCAGTGTTAATTGCTAAACTGTTATTACTTCGCCACTATTGGCCTATTTATTGCCTAACCTCCTTACTTCATTTGCACACTCTGTATACAGATTTTTTTTCCTCTATTGTGTTATTGACTGTACGTTTGCTTATCCCATGTGTAAGTCTGTGTTGTTGTTTTTGTTGCACTGCTTTGCTTTATCTTGGCCAGGTCGCAGTTGGAAAAGAGAACTTGTTCTCAACTGGCCTACCTGGTTAAATAAAGGTGAAATAAAAAAATAAAAACATGCCATGCTCATTCCTAGACATACATGGGCACTCAGGCAAGATGTACACAAGCAGGTTTACATACACCTTAGCCAAATACATTTAAACTCAGTTCTCACAATTCCTGACAGTTAATCCTAGTAAAAATTCTCCCTCTCTTAGGTCAGTTAGGATCACCACTTTATTTTAAGAATGTGAAATGTCAGAATAATATGAGAGAGAATTATTTATTTCAGCTTTTATTTCTTTCATCACATTCCCAGTGGGTCAGAAGTTTACATACACTCAATTAGTATTTGGTAGCATTGCCTTTAAATTGTTTAACTTGGGTCAAACGTTTCAGGTAGCCTTAAACAAGCTTCCCACAATAAGTTGGGTGAATTTTGGCCCATTCCTCCTGACAGAGCTGGTGTAACTGAGTCAGGTTTGTAGGCCTCCTTGCTCACACATGCTCTTTCAGTTCTGCCCACCAATTTTCTATGGGATTGAGGTCAGGGCTTTGTGATGGTCACTCCAATACCTTGACTTTGTTGTCCTTAAGGCATTTGCCACAACTTTGGAAGTATGCTTGGGGTCATTGTCCATTTGGAAGACCCAGTTTTGCGACCAAGCTTTAACTTCCTGACTGAAGTCATGAGATGTTGCTTCAATATATCCACATAATTTCCCTTTTTCATGATGCCATCTATTTTGTGAAGTGCACCAGTCCCTCTTGCAGCAAAGCATCCCCACAACATGATGCTGCCACCCCCCCGTGCTTCACAGTTGGGATGGTGTTCTATGGCTTGCAAGCGTCCCCCTTTTTCCTCCAAACATAACGATGGTCATTAGGCCAAACAGTTCTATTTTTGTTTCATCAGACCAGAGGACAATTCTCCAAAAAGAACAATCTTTGTGCAGTTACAAACTGTAGTCTAGCTTTTCATGGCGGTTTTGGAGCAGAGGCTTCTTCCTTGCTGAGTGGCCTTTCAGGGCATGTCGATATAGGACTCGTTTTACTCTGGATATAGATAATTCTGTACCCGTTTCCTCCAGCATCTTCACAAGGTCCTTTGCTGTTGTTCTGGGATTGATTTGCACTTTTCACACCGAAGTACGTTCATCTCTCGGAGACAGAACGAGTCTCCTTCCTGAGCGGTATGACGGCTGCGTGGTCCCATGGTGTTTATTCTTGCGTACTATTGTTTGTACAGATGATCATGGTACCTTTCTGAGGTCTTGGCTGATTTTCCCATGATGTCAAGCAAAGAGGCAGTGAGTTTGAAGGTAGTCCTTGAAATACATCCACAGGTACACCTCCAATTGACTCAAATTATGTCAATTGGCCTATCAGAAGCTTCTAAAGCCATGATATACATTTCTGGAGTGTTCCAAGCTGTTTAAAGGCACAGTCAACTTAGTGTATGTAAACTTCTGACCCACTGGAATTGTGATAAAGTGACTTATAAGTGAAATAATCAGTCTGTCACTGTCAGTCAAAAGTCAAAAAAATGACTTTTGTCATGCACAAAGTAATTGTCCTAACCGACTTTTCAAAACTATAGTTTGTTAACAAGAATTTGGTGGAGTGGTTAAAAAACGAGTTTTAATGACTCCAATCTAAATGTATGTAAACTTCAGACTTCAACTGTATATATCAATTTACACATGTAAATGTTTATCATCCTTTTCTTGAAAGCAAATTAGAAATAAAAAGATGTAAAATCAACAGATTCAATCAAATCTCAAGTTTGTTTGCCTCTGTCTCTCTCTCCTGTTCCCTTTTAACTTATCCTTTTAGTCTGTGAGCCAAGGAGTTGACTCATCTCAGTATCAGACACAATGAGCTTTTCAGTGCAGTATGCTTTGGGATGGACGACTCTTAGTTTACAGATCATTGTAACCAATAACTACTTCTTTAAAGAGATGATGGATGGCAGGAACAACTCCACCATCTGTGCCCTGCCAGGTAGACCTGTGTGTGTGTGTGTGTGTCTCTCTCTCTCTCTCTGTCTCTCTTTCGCTCTGTCTCTCTTTCTCTGTCTCTCTTTCTCTCTCTCTGTATCACTCTCTCTCTCTGTCTCTCTCGCTTGCTCTGTCTCTCTCTCTCTCTCTCTCTCTCTCTCTCTCTCTCTCTTTCTCACTCTCTCTCTTTCTCTCTTGTTCTCTGTATCTCTCTCTCTCTCTTTCTATGTCTCTCTCTCTCTCTCTGTCACTCTCTCTCATGCTCTCTCTCTCTCTTTCTCTCTCTTTCTCTGTCTCGCTCTCTCTCTGTATCACTCTCTCTCTTGCTCTCTCTCTATCTCTCTATATCTCTCTCTCTCTCTCTTTCTCTCTCTTTCTCTTTCTCTCTCTCTCTCTCTGTGTATCACTCTCTCTCTCTCTCTCTCTCTCTCTCTGTGTGTCTCTCTCTCTCACTTCAGCAGTTGTCTACATAATACTTAAGGGCCCTCATCTCTGTCTGATTATTGTGATGCAACACCGTGGTTGTCCTGTCTGTCCTGTCTCTATCGTTTGGCAGAGACACACATACCACCCATATGTTTACAATCTGTCAGGCACATTATCAACAGAGAGAGAGAGAGAGGTAGAAGAGAGAGTTAGAAGAGAGAAGGAGAGAGAGAGAGGTAGCAGAGAGAGTTAGAGGAGATAGAAGAGAGAAGGAGAGAGAGAGAGAGAGAGGTAGAAGAGAGAGAGTGAGAGTGAAAGAGATGGGGTAGAAGAGAGAGAAGTTGGATAAGGAGAGGAGAGAGAGAGAGAGAGAGAGAGGTAGAAGAGAGAGAGTGAGAGTGAAAGAGAGAGAGCATTAAGTCGACATGAAAATATTTGTTTTATTTGTAACTTTTTGACTCTCTCACAGTTTGTGCATATTTGTGTATATTTTCTCTATCCCTCCCTAGACACTGTTCAACATTATTCACAGCGTGTTGTTGTATTTTCTGGATTTGAAACACGAGTCTGACAAACATGAGAGGCAAATTGCATAGTTATAAACTTTGTGAGGAATTGGAGCCGGAGATGGGATGAGTGTAATAATTAATAAATCATATTTGTTCATACATTAGTAAAAAGAAGCACTGATGAAGTGGGTGTGAGTTCAGCTCAGCGCCTGACAGATCCTAAACATCAATATTTAACAAGTATAAACTGATAAGCAGCAGAAGCAGCCAAAGTCTGGAAACAAATTGTTAGTTAGAGGAAGAGATTTCTGTCTCCCCTGTTCGTCTGCTAAGCATCATGTAAAAAGCATTGACTTTTTCATAAAATTATACGTCGTAACACTATAATAATGAATTCTATTTAATCCTTGTTTTATGTTCCATGTTCTTTCATTAATATTGTGAGACGGAAGTATCTGTGTTGAGGAAATGGATTTGTTATTCACATATCTTGTTAACTTCTTCATAAAATTACACATGACAACAGCATAGTCATTAATCAAGCTAACGTTTTAATTATTTGTTTCCATTCATGACTTTCACTATTTAATAATTGTCTTAATTTGCTAGGTTGATAACAGTGATATTAGGGAAAGGGGGATAGTCAGTTGTACAACTGAATGCATTCAACCGAAATGTGTCTTCCACATTTAACCCAACCCCTCTGAATCAGAGAGGTGCGCACACACATTTCAGGGCTGAGGGAGTGGAGCTCTTGGGACACAATTGATTCAAGGTTTAATAGTAGAAAATAGACACATCTGAGAAAATGTAACATGACAAGTGAGTGTGTGTGTGTTAGTGTTTTACAGCATGAAAAAACACCAGTAGGTCCACATCGGAGATACTGAAACATAGTCGGGAATACCGAGACGTCCACAGTCCAAATACCCGGGGTGTTCCTCTGAAAATAATAGTTATTTTCCCATGAGTGAGACGAAGGCAATTGACCCATTTAATTAGCATAAGCATATCATTTAGACCATGAATAATACTGAATAACATTATGAGATCTCTGTGGTTTTGTCCCAGATAGCACCCCATTCCCTCATTCCCAAAAGGAAACACCAACATAAAGAGTCTTAACAGGGCGTTGGGCACCACGAGACAGAACAGCTTTAATGCACCTTGGCATAGATTCTAGTGTCTGGAACTTTACTGGGGGGATGCAACATCATTATTTCATGAGAAATTCCATCAGTTGGTGTTTTGTTGATTCTGGTGGAAAACGCTGTTTCAGGCGCCAATTCAGAATCTCCCATAAGTGTTCATTTGGGTTGAGATCTGGTGATTGAGATTTGTATTTATTAGAGATCCCCAACTCTTCCTGGGGTCCAAACATACCAAAGCACCCAGATTACATATAAAAAAGCTTAAGATAAAACAGTACATCATATAGCATCACTACACCACCACAAATCCACAATACAAAATGTTCAATACCACCATACAACAATATCACAATGTTTGCATATGCATGCGTCTGTACCTTTGTGTGTGTCTCTTCACAGTCCCCGTTGTTCAATAAGGTGTGTTTTTACTTGTTTTTTGAATCTGATTCTACTGCTTGCATCAGTTACCTGATGTGGAATAGAGGTCCATGTAGTCATGGCTCTATGTAGTACTGTGCACCTTCCATAGCCTGTTCTGGACAAGGGGACTGTGAAGAGAACTCTGGTGGCATGTCTTGTGGGGTATGCATGGGTGTCTGAGCTGTGTGCTAGTATTTTTAAACAGACAGCTCGGTACATTCAGCTTGTCAATACCTCTCATAAATACCAGTAGTGATGAAGTCAATCTCTCCTCCACTTTGAGCCATGAGAGTGACATGCATGTTGTTAATGTCAGCTCTCCGTATACTTTAAAGGGCCAGCCGTACTGCCATGTTCTGAGCCAACTGCAATTTTCCCAAGTCCCTCTTTGTGGCACCTGACCACACGACTGAACAGTAGACTAGGTGCGACAAAACTAGGGCCTGTAGGACCTGCCTTGTTGATAGTGCTGTTAAGAAGGCAGAGCAGCACTTTATTATGGACAGACTTCTGCCCATCTTGGCCACGGTTGTTTCAATAGGTTTTGACCATGACAGTGTACAATCCACGGTTTCTCCAAGCAGTTTAGTCACCTCAACTTGCTCAATTTCCACATTTTTCATTACGAGATGTAGTTGAGGTTTAGGGTTTCGTGAATGATATGTCCCAAATACAATGCTTTTAGTTTTGGAAATATTTAGGACTAACTTATTCCTTGCTACCCAAACCAAAACTAACTGCAGCTCTTTGCTAAGTGATGCAGTCATTTGAGTCGCTGTAGTAGCTGACGTGAATAGTGTTGAGACATCCTCATACATAAACACACTGGCCTTACTCAAAGCCAGTGGCATGTTGAAAAAAGCAAGGGGCCTTAACAGCTGCGCTGGGGAATTCATGATTCTACCTGGATTATGTTTGAGATACTTCCATTAAAGAACACCCTCTGGGTTCTGTTAGACAAGTATCTCTTCATCCACATTATAGCAGGGGGTGGAAAGCCACAACACATACGTTTTTCCAGCAGCAGACTATGATCAATAATGTCAAAAGCTGTGCTGAAGTCTAACAAGACAGCCCCCACTATCATTTTATCATCAATTTCAGTCATTTGTGTAAGTCTCTCTCTCTATGTCTCTCTATGTCTCTCTATGTCTCTCTCTCTCTATGTCTCTCTATGTCTCTCTATGTCTCTCTATGTCTCTCTCTCTCTCTATGTCTCTCTATGTCTCTATGTCTCTCTCTCTCTATGTCTCTCTCTCTCTATGTCTCTCTCTCTCTATGTCTCTCTCTCTCTATGTCTCTCTCTCTCTCTCTATGTCTCTCTCTCTCTATGTCTCTCTCTATGTCTCTATGTCTCTCTCTCTCTCTGTCTCTATGTCTCTCTCTCTATGTCTCTATGTCTCTCTCTCTATGTCTCTATGTCTCTCTCTCTATGTCTCTATGTCTCTCTCTCTATGTCTCTATGTCTCTCTCTCTATATGTCTCTCTATATGTCTCTCTCTATGTCTCTCTATGTCTCTCTATGTCTCTCTCTCTCTCTATGTCTCTCTATGTCTCTATGTCTCTCTCTCTCTATGTCTCTCTCTCTCTCTCTATGTCTCTCTCTCTCTCTCTATGTCTCTCTCTCTCTCTCTATGTCTCTCTCTCCCTCTCTATGTATCTATGTCTCTCTCTCTCTCTCTCTCTATGTCTCTCTCTCTCTATGTCTCTCTCTATGTCTCTATGTCTCTCTCTCTCTCTCTCTGTCTCTATGTCTCTCTCTCTATGTCTCTATGTCTCTCTCTCTATGTCTCTATGTCTCTCTCTCTATGTCTCTCTATATGTCTCTCTCTATGTCTCTATGTCTCTCTCTCTATATGTCTCTCTATATGTCTCTCTCTATGTCTCTCTATGTCTCTCTCTCTCTATGTCTCTCTATGTCTCTATGTCTCTCTCTCTCTATGTCTCTCTCTCTCTCTCTATGTCTCTCTCTCTCTCTCTCTCTCTCTCTCTCTATGTCTCTCTCTCTCTCTCTATGTCTCTATGTCTCTCTCTCTCTCTCTGTCTCTATGTCTCTCTCTCTATGTCTCTATGTCTCTCTCTCTATATGTCTCTCTATATGTCTCTCTCTATGTCTCTATGTCTCTCTCTCTATATGTCTCTCTATATGTCTCTCTCTATGTCTCTCTATGTCTCTCTCTCTCTCTATGTCTCTCTATGTCTCTATGTCTCTCTCTCTCTATGTCTCTCTCTCTCTCTCTATGTCTCTCTCTCTCTATGTCTCTCTCTCTCTCTCTATGTCTCTCTCTCTCTATGTCCCTCTCTCTCTCTCTATGTCTCTATGTCTCTCTCTCTATGTCTCTCTATATGTCTCTCTCTATGTCTCTATGTCTCTCTCTCTATATGTCTCTCTATATGTCTTTCTCTATGTCTCTCTATGTCTCTATGTCTCTCTCTCTATATGTCTCTCTATATGTCTCTCTCTATGTCTCTCTATATGTCTCTCTATATGTCTCTCTCTATGTCTCTCTCTCTATATGTCTCTCTCTATGTCTCTCTCTCTATATGTCTCGCTCTATGTCTCTCTATGTCTCTATGTCTCTCTCTCTCTATGTCTCTCTCTCTCTATATGTCTCTCTCTCTATATGTCTCTCTCTCTATGTCTCTCTCTATGTCTCTCTCTCTCTCTATGTCTCTCTCTCTCTATGTCTCTCTCTCTCTCTCTCTCTCTCTATGTCTCTATGTCTCTCTCTCTATGTCTCTCTATATGTCTCTCTCTATGTCTCTATGTCTCTCTCTCTATATGTCTCTCTATATGTCTCTCTCTATGTCTCTCTATGTCTCTATGTCTCTCTCTCTATATGTCTCTCTATATGTCTCTCTCTATGTCTCTCTATATGTCTCTCTATATGTCTCTCTCTATGTCTCTCTCTCTATATGTCTCTCTCTATGTCTCTCTCTCTATATGTCTCTCTCTATGTCTCTCTATGTCTCTATGTCTCTCTCTCTCTATGTCTCTCTCTCTCTATATGTCTCTCTCTCTATATGTCTCTCTCTCTATCTCTCTCTCTCTCTCTATATGTCTCTCTCTCTATGTCTCTCTATATGTCTCTCTCTCTATGTCTCTCTATATGTCTCTCTCTCTCTATGTCTCTCTCTATGTCTCTCTCTATGTCTCTATCTCTCTCTCTATATGTCTCTCTCTCTCTATGTCTCTCTCTATGTCTCTCTCTCTCTCTCTATATGTCTCTCTCTCTATGTCTCTCTCTATGTCTCTATGTCTCTCTCTATGTCTCTCTCTCTCTATATGTCTCTCTCTCTCTATGTCTCTCTCTATGTCTCTCTCTCTCTATGTCTCTCTCTATGTCTCTCTCTATGTCTCTCTCTCTCTCTCTATATGTCTCTCTCTCTATGTCTCTCTATATGTCTCTATGTCTCTCTCTATGTCTCTCTCTCTCTATATGTCTCTCTCTCTCTATGTCTCTCTATATGTCTCTCTCTCTCTATGTCTCTCTATATGTCTCTCTCTCTCTATGTCTCTCTCTATGTCTCTCTCTCTCTATGTCTCTCTCTCTCTATGTCTCTCTCTCTCTATGTCTCTCTCTCTCTATGTCTCTTTCTCTATGTCTCTCTCTCTCTCTATATGTCTCTCTCTCTCTATGTCTCTCTCTATGTCTCTCTCTCTCTATGTCTCTCTCTATGTCTCTCTCTATGTCTCTCTCTCTCTCTCTATATGTCTCTCTCTCTATGTCTCTCTCTATGTCTCTATGTCTCTCTCTATGTCTCTCTCTCTCTATATGTCTCTCTCTCTCTATGTCTCTCTATATGTCTCTCTCTCTCTATGTCTCTCTATATGTCTCTCTCTCTCTATGTCTCTCTCTCTCTATGTCTCTCTCTCTCTATGTCTCTCTCTCTCTATGTCTCTCTCTCTCTATGTCTCTCTCTCTATGTCTCTCTCTCTCTCTCTATGTCTCTCTCTCTCTATGTCTCTCTCTCTCTCTCTCTCTCTCTCTATGTCTCTCTCTCTATATGTCTCTCTATATGTCTCTCTCTCTATATGTCTCTCTCTCTATATGTCTCTCTCTCTATATGTCTCTCTCTCTATATGTCTCTCTCTCTCTATGTCTCTCTCTCTCTATGTCTCTCTCTCTCTCTCTCTCTATGTCTCTCTCTATCTCTCTCTCTATGTCTCTCTCTCTCTATGTCTCTCTCTCTCTATGTCTCTCTCTCTCTATGTCTCTCTCTCTCTATGTCTCTCTCTCTATGTCTCTCTCTCTCTCTCTCTATGTCTCTCTCTCTCTATGTCTCTCTCTCTCTCTCTCTCTCTCTATGTCTCTCTATATGTCTCTCTCTATGTCTCTATGTCTCTCTATATCTCTCTCTCTCTCTCTCTATGTCTCTCTCTCTATATGTCTCTCTATATGTCTCTCTCTCTATATGTCTCTCTCTCTATATGTCTCTCTCTCTATATGTCTCTCTCTCTATATGTCTCTCTCTCTATATGTCTCTCTCTCTCTATGTCTCTCTCTCTCTATGTCTCTCTCTCTCTCTCTCTCTATGTCTCTCTATATGTCTCTCTCTATGTCTCTATGTCTCTCTCTCTCTCTCTCTCTATGTCTCTCTATATGTCTCTATGTCTCTCTCTCTCTCTCTATGTCTCTATGTCTCTCTCTCTATATGTCTCTCTCTCTCTATGTCTCTATGTCTCTCTCTCTATATGTCTCTATATGTCTCTCTCTCTATATGTCTCTCTCTCTATATGTCTCTCTCTCTATCTCTCTCTCTCTCTCTATATGTCTCTCTCTCTATATGTCTCTATATGTCTCTCTCTATGTCTCTATGTCTCTCTCTCTATATGTCTCTCTCTCTATATGTCTCTCTCTCTATATGTCTCTCTCTCTATATGTCTCTCTCTCTATATGTCTCTATATGTCTCTCTCTATGTCTCTATATGTCTCTCTCTATGTCTCTATGTCTCTCTCTCTATATGTCTCTCTCTCTATATGTCTCTCTCTCTATATGTCTCTCTCTCTATATATCTCTCTCTCTATATGTCTCTCTCTCTCTATGTCTCTCTCTCTCTCTCTCTCTCTCTCTATGTCTCTCTATATGTCTCTCTCTATGTCTCTATGTCTCTCTCTCTATATGTCTCTATGTCTCTCTCTCTATATGTCTATATGTCTCTCTCTCTATATGTCTCTATGTCTCTCTCTCTATATGTCTCTCTCTCTATATGTCTCTCTCTCTATATGTCTCTATGGCTCTCTCTCTATATGTCTCTCTCTCTATATGTCTCTCTCTCTATATGTCTCTCTCTCTCTATATCTCTCTCTCTCTATGTCTCTCTCTCTATATGTCTCTCTCTCTCTATGTCTCTCTCTCTCTATGTCTCTCTCTCTCTCTATGTCTCTATGTCTCTCTCTCTCTATGTCTCTCTCTCTCTATGTCTCTATCTCTCTATGTCTCTATGTCTCTCTCTCTATGTCTCTATGTCTCTCTCTCTCTATGTCTCTCTCTCTCTATGTCTATATGTCTCTCTCTCTCTATGTCTCTATGTCTCTCTCTCTATATGTCTCTATGTCTCTCTCTCTATATGTCTCTATGTCTCTCTCTCTATATGTCTCTATGTCTCTCTCTCTATATGTCTCTATGTCTCTCTCTCTATATGTCTCTATGTCTCTCTCTCTATATGTCTCTATGTCTCTCTCTCTATATGTCTCTATATCTCTCTCTCTCTCTATGTCTCTATGTCTATGTCTCTATGTCTCTCTCTCTATATGTCTCTATGTCTCTCTCTCTCTCTCTATATATATATATGTCTCTCTCTCTATATGTCTCTATGTCTCTCTCTCTATATGTCTCTATGTCTCTCTCTCTATATGTCTCTATGTCTCTCTCTCTATATGTCTCTATGTCTCTCTCTCTCTATGTCTCTCTCTCTCTCTCTCTCTCTCTCTCTCTCTCTCTCTATGTCTCTATGTCTCTCTCTCTCTCTATGTCTCTATGTCTCTCTCTCTCTCTATGTCTCTATGTCTCTCTCTCTCTCTCTCTGTCTCTCTCTCTCTATGTCTCTATGTCTCTCTCTCTCTATGTCTCTATATGTCTCTCTCTCTCTCTATGTCTCTATGTCTCTCTCTCTCTCTGTCTCTCTCTCTCTATGTCTCTATGTCTCTCTCTCTCTATGTCTCTATATGTCTCTCTCTCTCTCTCTCTCTCTCTGTCTCTCTCTCTCTATGTCTCTCTGTCTCTCTCTCTCTATGTCTCTATGTCTCTCTCTCTCTATGTCTCTATGTCTCTCTCTCTCTCTCTCTGTCTCTCTCTCTCTATGTCTCTATGTCTCTCTCTCTCTATGTCTCTATATGTCTCTCTCTCTCTATGTCAAATTCAAATTCAAATTCAAGCTGCTTTATTGGCATGAAAAACATTGTGTCAATATTGCCAAAGCAACAATGTATACAATATACATTGTAATACAATTAAAACAATGACAAATAATAATATAGAATGGCAGTAAATAATAATACAAAATTAAATATAAAAATAGTAACAATAAAATGGTAACAGTCAATAGTCGAATGTAATGTATGGTGTAATGCACCACTACCACCACCACCATCATTAAACTGCTATCATTACCATTACCACCCATACCATTACTATTTGGAATGATAAACAACAATAATATTACTAATAACAATAACAGTAATAACAATAACAGTCATAATAAGTAAGTTACTGCTTACTATGCAGATGTTATTATTCAGTGTCCCTCAGGCTATGGCAGGTAAATACATATTTGGCTGCAAGAGGAGCCATTGCTCCTTCGCCCATGAGTATTTTTAGTTTTTCCTCTGGGTTTAATAAGTTAAAATTTGGAATAAATGTAGTCATTTCTGTGAATAATGAATCTCTTGGTGAGGAATATTTATCACAGTAAAGGAGAAAGTGCATCTCTGTTTCTACCTCCCCTGTCGTGCAGTGACCACATACACGCTCCTCTTTGGGTAGCCATGTCTTTTTATGTCTGCCGGTTTCTATTGCCAATCGGTGGTCACTCAGCCTGTACTTGGTAAGGATCTGTCTCTGCTTCGAATCTCTGACAGAGTAGAGATATTCAGCCAATTCATATTCTCTGTTTAGGGTCAGATAGCAATTTAGTCGGCTTTGGGATTTTGTTTCGTTTTTCCAATGTTGTAAATATGAGTCCTTTGATTGGTTCATGATTTTATTTATTGGAATTCTTTCTTTTGAGGCAGTGCTGGTGTCAGCTTGGTTGGTTAGGTCCAACACCAGCTGACTGAGGGATGGGGGTAATGTCATCCTATGGGGGCATAGCCATGGTAGGCAAAATATTGACCTGTCCAGCATTTTTAAACATGACCATAACCATGGGATGTTTATTGTTTAATTAACTCTGGAGCCAAACCTGTGTGGAAACACTGCTTTCAATACACTTTGTTTCCCTCATTTACTCAAGTGTTTCCGTTATTTTGGCAGTTATCTGTGGATGGAATAGGGTGCCATTTGTGACGCAGCCTGTGTTTCTCTGGAGCGAGCGAGCGAGCGAGAGAGAGAGAGAGAAACATGTTCTACTAACGCACTGAAGCCTCAGGACCAGAACATCCAATCAATCAGAATAAAGCAAATTACAACACAGTCAAAACAAATACTGATAAAAACCTTGACAAAGTACAGGCTCAGTGAGCACAGCCTTCCCATTGAGAAGGGTAGACACAGGAAAACCTGGCTCCCTGTAGAGGAAAGGCGGTGCAACCACTGCACCACAGCACAACCTGAGACAGAGCTGGTTATTGTTGTTACTGTTGTCCCGTTGACAATTTTGATTCTTATTATTTTAATATTGTAAATATCCAAATTAAGCTTTGGCAATATATAAATTGTTACATCATGCCAATAAAGCAAATTTAATTTAATTGATTTGATAGAGAGAGAAAGAGAGAGAAAGAGAGAGAAAGAGAGAGAAAGAGAGAGAAAGAGAGAGAAAGAGAGAGAAAGAGAGCGAAAGAGAGCGAAAGAGAGCAAGAGAGCGAAAGAGAGCGAAAGAGAGCAAGAGAGCGAAAGAGAGCGAAAGAGAGCAAGAGAGCGAAAGGGAGCAAGAGAGCAAGAGAGCAAGAGAGCGAAAGAGAGCGAAAGAGAGCGAAAGAGGGCGAAAGAGAGAGCAAGAGAGCAAGAGAGCAAGAGAGCAAGAGAGCAAGAGAGCAAGAGAGAAAGAGAGCGAGAAAGAGAGCGAGAAAGAGAGCGAGAAAGAGAGCGAGAAAGAGAGCGAGAAAGAGAGCGAGAAAGAGAAAGAGAGCGAGAAAGAGAGCGAGAAAGAGAAAGAGAAAGAGAAAGAGAGCGAGAAAGAGAAAGAGAGCGAGAAAGAGAAAGAGAAAGAGAAAGAGAAAGAGAAAGAGAAAGAGAGCGAGAAAGAGAAAGAGAGTGAGAAAGAGAAAGAGAGCGAGAAAGAGAAAGAGAAAGAGAAAGAGAAAGAGAAAGAGAAAGAGAAAGAGCGAAAGAGAGCGAAAGAGAGCGAAAGAGAGCAAGAGAGCAAGAGAGCAAGAGAGCAAGAGAGCGAAAGAGAGCAAGAGAGCAAGAGAGCAAGAGAGCAAGAGAGCAAGAGAGCAAGAGAGAAAGAGAGAAAGAGAGCAAGAGAGCAAGAGAGCAAGAGAGCAAGAGAGCAAGAGAGAAAGAGAGCGAGAAAGAGAGCGAGAAAGAGAGCGAGAAAGAGAGCGAGAAAGAGAGCGAGAAAGAGAGCGAGAAAGAGAAAGAGAGCGAGAAAGAGAAAGAGAGCGAGAAAGAGAAAGAGAGCGAGAAAGAGAAAGAGCGAGAAAGAGAAAGAGAGCGAGAAAGAGAAAGAGAGCGAGAAAGAGAAAGAGAGAAAGAGAGAAAGAGAGAAAGAGAGAAAGAGAGAAAGAGAGAAAGAGAGAAAGAGAGCGAGAGCGAGAGAGAGAGAGAGAGAGACAGCTTACTCCACTTCCCCACAGATCCATGTGGGACTCGACACAAACTGGTTGAATCAACATTGTTTCAACGTAACTTGTCAACGCATTGTGTTGGGGAATTTACTTTGAAAATACATTGGATTTGAAAAAAGTTAACGTAAGCTGTTTTGAGGGTCGAATATGATTTCATGGTAATCAAATTTAAACATAGCCCGGCCTTGTATGACATATGTTGAATTTGTACCTTTAAGACAACGTCAGATCTTCGACTATCAGGAAACGTTGGAGAATTTATCTACAGCTACCATTTGGCCTCCCATCCAGGGTTTAAAACCAAGCCTTACATAGCTAGGATATTTGTCACTGATTATTACCAATGTGCTATCATGAGAATGATTGATGAGTTATCTCCACTTAAAAACTAAATAGATTCACTGGTACTATGGAAGTCATTCTAAAGGGTAGGTTTAACAGAGCAAATGAAATGTGATCATACTTTATCACTCATATATCATCAATGATGATATTTTTTGCCTAAATTGTTAGGCGGAGCAGACTCTGACCAGGAAACAGGGATGAATGAATCAAGATATTTATTGTAACACAGGGAGAGATGAAGGGCATATCCAGGGAAGCTCGGATGAGTTGTAGGAAACCAGATGTGCAGGCTGAGGTTGGAGTGAGCTGGGTTGGGACAGGGTAAACAGGTCTGGAGGGGAGTGGTGGTGAGTTGAATCCAGAACAGGGTAGCAGGGTGGTGAGAGGTGTAACAGGAGACAGGAGACAGGAACCAGAGTCAGAGTGGCAAAACTGCAGTGAGAGGAGAATCAGAGTCAGGCAAGGAAACAGGCACAGCAGGATACAGGATCTTAAATAATAATAAATAGCTAGAAGCATGACTGACTGAACGGAGATTACAATCTGGCAGAGTGGACGTGGCAGGACTGAGTATTTGTAGAGTTCTTGATTATGGAACAGGTTGCAGCTGGTGGGTACCTGCTCTGACTCCAGCACACCTGTATCCAACCATACAATCACACACAGAGAGAGAGGGAGAGGGAACTGGGGGAATGGAGACACCGGATGCCCACTTGGGCGTGTTGCAGGAGCAGATGTGATATATATAGCATTTGTAAAGTCATCAACAGCTATTGTTTCTATTCAAACCAGATTTCAACTAAACATAAGCAATACAATAGGTTTAGAGTTTCAAGCGCTGGTTGATTTCACAGTTGGATTATGTGCCACTGACTTAGTCTGGTTTTAATTCCAATTTGTCTACAAATTCATAATGTTGGATTCACATCTCCATCTCAACCAAAAATATAAGTTCAAGAAAATAGCTTAATCAAAGCAAACCTTATTTAAAGTGGATTTAAAGTTTGATTTGATTCAGTAATATTTGTTACTTAGATTGTTGGTTGAAATGGAGAAATGAATCAAACATATCAATTATCAATTTGTAGACGAACTGGAAATAAAGCCAGACTAAGTCAATGGCACATATGGATCTACCCAAGCAAGAAGATAAATGACCTTCAAATGTTTATTTATCACATTTGAAATACAATAAATAGCCTATTAACATATTAAGCCAGTGGGTCAGATGGAACTATTCAATCAGTAGACCCATCTCCTTTAAATGTTGATATTTGGAAGGGTCAACCAAACACATTTCTATATTACTTTTGCAATACAGTAAATAGCCTAAAGTTAAGTCTTCCAAACTAATGTAACATTCAACCTCAAAATGAGCAACATCCATGGCCACATTGAGGTTACTGTAACTATAATTTTTTTCTTATGTAATCATATAAAGCGTGCATGTTCAACATAGCATGCATAGGTCGTCACAGGTCTGTGGAGATCTTCTCAATCGCTGTAATAATCTGTGCAGAATCTCCAAAGGAATTGATCACTTGCACCACATACTTTTAATGTAATCTCAACTGCCATCCAGGTCATTTGGTTCTGCTATTAGATGAAGCACAGTGATAACACATTTAATCTGTTGTATATCTGACATTGTATTCCCATTTGAACTCTGCTGTGTTTTAATTGGATGAAAGCGCAGTTCTATACATTTGAGTGACAACTAAACAAAAAATCTGACATTGTTTTTCCATTGGATGGTTTATTTATATTACCCAAATATCCACATTGAAATGATGCAGTGTGCCCAGTGGGTTCTCCAGGGAGAGAAGTACATGAATATGAAATATGGAACAGAAATTGAGAAAATATAACATGGGAAAGTGAGACCCACGTGGAGTTCCAGGTCTCAGGCAGCCTCTGGAACTGCCGATCTGCGGCCAACAAGGCAGAGTTCATCTCAGCCTATGCTTCCCTCCAGTCCCTCGACTTCTTGGCACTGACGGAAACATGGATTACCACTGATAACACTGCTACTCTCTCCTCGTCTGCCCACGTGTTCTCGCACACCCCGAGAGCTTCTGGTCAGCGGGGTGGTGGCACTGGGATCCTCATCTCTCCCAAGTGGACATTCTCTCTTTCTCCCCTGACCCATCTGTCTATCGCCTCCTTTGAATTCCATGCTGTCACAGTTACCAGCCCTTTCAAGCTTAACATCCTTATCATTTATCGCCCTCCAGGTTCCCTTGGAGAGTTCATCAATGAGCTTGACGCCCTGATAAGTTCCTTTCCTGAGGATGGCTCACCTCTCACAGTTCTGGGTGACTTTAACCTCCCCACGTCTACCTTTGACTCATTCCTCTCTGCCTCCTTCTTTCCACTCCTCTCCTCTTTTGACCTCACCCTCTCACCTTCCCCCCCTACTCACAAGGCAGGCAATACGCTTGACCTCATCTTTACTAGATGCTGTTCTTCCACTAATCTCATTGCAACTCCCCTCCAAGTCTCCGACCACTACCTTGTATCCTTTTCCCTCTCGCTCTCATCCAACACTTCCCACACTGCCCCTACTCGGATGGTATCGCGCCGTCCCAACCTTCGCTCTCTCTCCCCCGCTACTCTCTCCTCTTCCACCCTATCATCTCTTCCCTCTGCTCAAACCTTCTCCAACCTATCTCCTGATTCTGCCTCCTCAACCCTCCTCTCCTCCCTTTCTGCATCCTTTGACTCTCTATGTCCCCTATCCTCCAGGCCGGCTCGGTCCTCCCCTCCTGCTCCGTGGCTCGACGACTCATTGCGAGCTCACAGAACAGGGCTCCGGGCAGCCGAGCGGAAATGGAGGAAAACTCGCCTCCCTGCGGACCTGGCATCCTTTCACTCCCTCCTCTCTACATTCTCCTCTTCTGTCTCTGCTGCTAAAGCCAATTTCTACCACTCTAAATTCCAAGCATCTGCCTCTAACCCTAGGAAGCTCTTTGCCACCTTCTCCTCCCTCCTGAATCCTCCTCCCCCTCCTCCCCCCTCCTCCCTCTCTGCTGATGACTTCGTCAACCATTTTGAAAAGAAGGTCGACGACATCCGATCCTCGTTTGCTAAGTCAAACGACACCGCTGGTTCTGCTCACACTGCCCTACCCTGTGCTTTGACCTCTTTCTCCCCTCTCTCTCCAGATGAAATCTCGCGTCTTGTGACGGCCGGCCGCCCAACAACCTGCCCGCTTGACCCTATCCCCTCCTCTCTTCTCCAGACCATTTCCGGAGACCTTCTCCCTTACCTCACCTCGCTCATCAACTCATCCTTGACCGCTGGCTACGTCCCTTCCGTCTTCAAGAGAGCGAGAGTTGCACCCCTTCTGAAAACACCTACACTCGATCCCTCCGATGTCAACAACTACAGACCAGTATCCCTTCTTTCTTTTCTCTCCAAAACTCTTGAACGTGCCGTCCTTGGCCAGCTCTCCTGCTATCTCTCTCAGAATGACCTTCTTGATCCAAATCAGTCAGGTTTCAAGACTAGTCATTCAACTGAGACTGCTCTTCTCTGTGTCACGGAGGCGCTCCGCACTGCTAAAGCTAACTCTCTCTCCTCTGCTCTCATCCTTCTAGACCTATCGGCTGCCTTTGATACTGTGAACCATCAGATCCTCCTCTCCACCCTCTCCGAGCTGGGCATCTCCGGCGCGGCCCACGCTTGGATTGCGTCCTACCTGACAGGTCGCTCCTACCAGGTGGCGTGGCGAGAATCTGTCTCCGCACCACGTGCTCTCACCACTGGTGTCCCCCAGGGCTCTGTTCTAGGCCCTCTCCTATTCTCGCTATACACCAAGTCACTTGGCTCTGTCATATCCTCACATGGTCTCTCCTATCATTGCTATGCAGACGACACACAATTAATCTTCTCCTTTCCCCCCTCTGATAACCAGGTGGTGAATCGCATCTCTGCATGTCTGGCAGACATATCACTGTGGATGACGGATCACCACCTCAAGCTGAACCTCGGCAAGACGGAGCTGCTCTTCCTCCCGGGGAAGGACTGCCCGTTCCATGATCTCGCCATCACGGTTGACAACTCCATTGTGTCCTCCTCCCAGAGTGCTAAGAACCTTGGCGTGATCCTGGACAACACCCTGTCGTTCTCAACTAACATCAAGGCGGTGACCCGTTCCTGTAGGTTCATGCTCTACAACATTCGCAGAGTACGACCCTGCCTCACGCAGGAAGCGGCGCAGGTCCTAATCCAGGCACTTGTAATCTCCCGTCTGGATTACTGCAACTCGCTGTTGGCTGGGCTCCCTGCCTGTGCCATTAAACCCCTACAACTCATCCAGAACGCCGCAGCCCGTCTGGTGTTCAACTTTCCCAAGTTCTCTCACGTCACCCCGCTCCTCCGCTCTCTCCACTGGCTTCCAGTTGAAGCTCGCATCCGCTACAAGACCATGGTGCTTGCCTACGGAGCTGTGAGGGGAACGGCACCTCCGTACCTTCAGGCTCTGATCAGGCCCTACACCCAAACAAGGGCACTGCGTTCATCCACCTCTGGCCTGCTCGCCTCCCTACCTCTGAGGAAGTACAGTTCCCGCTCAGCCCAGTCAAAACTGTTCGCTGCTCTGGCACCCCAATGGTGGAACAAACTCCCTCACGACGCCAGATCAGCGGAGTCAATCACCACCTTCCGGAGACACCTGAAACCCCACCTCTTTAAGGAATACCTAGGATAGGATAAAGTAATCCTTCTAACCCCCCCCCCCCCTTAAAAGAGTTAGATGCACTATTGTAAAGTGGTTGTTCCACTGGATATCATAAGGTGAATGCACCAATTTGTAAGTCGCTCTGGATAAGAGCGTCTGCTAAATGACTTAAATGTTAATGTTAAAAATGTTAATTGCTGGGATATTGCCTGGAGTTTGGGTTTAACCTTTGATTTTTCTATGTTTAATCTCCATTGCTTAGAATTTAGACGCCAATATTATTGTAGCTGTAAATGCATATGTATCTATTTGAGTGTTTGTTTTTGTTTGTGTGTGTGTGTGTGTGTGTGTGTGCCTGCTTGAGTGTATGCATGTGTAAGTGCGTGGTGGTCCATGGCATACATGTGAGCGCGGGTGTGTGTGTTTATTTGTTCATGCACGTGTGTTTGTACCGGTGTTCTTGCCTCAGGTTAGACTCTAAGCCTAGAGAAAACCCCCTAAGGCAAATCGTTTTCTATTCCTCCTAAAAACACTGCAGTGACAGAAATGAACTGCGGCGAGCAATAACCGACAGATCAATAGGAATCAACAGAGGAGAGGAAAAAGGGGGGAGTTGAGGAGTGGAGGAGTGGTGAAGAGCAGTAAAAGTCTGCTCACAGGTCCATTTTTAACCTTGGAAAAAACAAGTGTCCACTGGGTAGTCATTTACTCACCAATCATCTCTCATTCTTTTGTTTGCTTTCTTCTTTCCTGCTTTCTCATGGTTAACAAAATGGAGTCAGGGAGTCATATATCTATATATGTATCTTTCAGAGGTCTTACCTATTCACATTTCTCCCCTTTACCCTTCTACCTCTGTTTCTCTCTCCAGACCCACACACACTCTCTCTCTCTCTCTCTCGCTCTCTTTCTCTCTCTCTAGTACTCCTGCTCTCTCTCCGGTCTTTCTCCCATACTCTCCTCCTGTCTCTCTGGTCCTCTGTATTAATAATTGACTGGGTGTGAAGATCTTCCTGCCTGAACATTCCCCTTCATTAATCCCAATATGTACTGCGCTGGGGATCTGATAGGATTCATTTTCAGGCCCTGCCACACTCACACGCTCCAATCTCCTCTCACCCCTCCATCGCCTTGCTCCTTCCTCCTCCTCCACAATCCCCGACACACTCACAAACTCTGATCTCCTCTCACCCCTCCATCCCCTTGCTTCCTCCTCCTCCTCCACAAGCCCCGACACACTCACAAACTCTGATCTCCTCTCACCCCTCCATCCCCTTGCTTCCTCCACCTCCTCCACAAGCCCCGACACACTAACAAACTCTGATCTCCTCTCACCCCTCCATCCCCTTGCTTCCTGCTCCTCCTCCACAAGCCCCGACACACTAACTAACTCTGATCTCCTCTCACCCCTCCATCTGCTCCCTCGCTCCCTCTTTCCTCCACAGTGCCCGACACACTCAGACGCTTGCTCTCCTCTTACCCCTCTATCCCCTCCATTGCTCCCTCCTCCTCCTCAGGCCCATCTCTTTCCCTCCTTCCAAATGAAAGTCAACAACGTTGATTTAACCAGTGTGGGAACAGACCTCTGCAGCCCTCTCCCATCTTCTCCCTCTCTCCAGCTAACTGACATACCTCTGCAGCCCTCTCCATTCTCCCTCTCTCCAACAGACAGACCTCTGCAGCCCTCTCCCTTCTCCCTCTCTCCAACAGACAGACCTCTGCAGCCCTCTCCCTTCTCCCTCTCTCCAACAGACAGACCTCTGCAGCCCTCTCCCTTCTCCCTCTCTCCAGCTGACAGACCTCTGCAGCCCTCTCCCTTCTCCCTCTCTCCAACTGACATACCTCTGCAGCCCTCTCCCTTCTCCCTCTCTCCAACTGACATACCTCTGCAGCCCTCTCCCTTCTCCCTCTCTCCAACAGACAGACCTCTGCAGCCCTCTCCCTTCTCCCTCTCTCCAACAGACAGACCTCTGCAGCCCTCTCCCTTCTCCCTCTCTCCAACAGACAGACCTCTGCAGCCCTCTCCCTTCTCCCTCTCTCCAGCTGACAGACCTCTGCAGCCCTCTCCCTACTCCCTCTCTCCAACAGACAGACCTCTGCAGCCCTCTCCCTTCTCCCTCTCTCCAACAGACAGACCTCTGCAGCCCTCTCCCTTCTCCCTCTCTCCAGCTGACAGACCTCTGCAGCCCTCTCCCTTCTCCCTCTCTCCAACTGACATACCTCTGCAGCCCTCTCCCTTCTCCCTCTCTCCAACAGACATACCTCTGCAGCCCTCTCCCTTCTCCCTCTCTCCAGCAGACATACCTCTGCAGCCCTTTCTCTCCTCTCTCCAAATGACATACCTCTGCAGCCCTCTCCCTTCTCCCTCTCTCCAACTGACATACCTCTGCAGCCCTCTCCCTTCTCCCTCTCTCCAACTGACATACCTCTGCAGCCCTCTCCCTTCTCCCTCTCTCCAACAGACATACCTCTGCAGCCCTTTCTCTCCTCTCTCCAAATGACATACCTCTGCAGCCCTCTCCCTTCTCCCTCTCTCCAACTGACAGACCTCTGCAGCCCTCTCCCTTCTCCCTCTCTCCAACTGACATACCTCTGCAGCCCTCTCCCTTCTCCCTCTCTCCAACAGACATACCTCTGCAGCCCTCTCCCTTCTCCCTCTCTCCAGCAGACATACCTCTGCAGCCCTTTCTCTCCTCTCTCCAAATGACATACCTCTGCAGCCTCTCCCTACTCCCTCTCTCCAACAGACATACCTCTGCAGCCCTCTCCCTTCTCCCTCTCTCCAACTGACATACCTCTGCAGCCCTCTCCCTTCTCCCTCTCTCCAACAGACAGACCTCTGCAGCCCTCTCCCTTCTCCCTCTCTCCAGCAGACATACCTCTGCAGCCCTCTCCCTTCTCCCTCTCTCCAACTGACATACCTCTGCAGCCCTCTCCCTTCTCCCTCTCTCCAACAGACAGACCTCTGCAGCCCTCTCCCTTCTCCCTCTCTCCAGCAGACATACCTCTGCAGCCCTCTCCCTTCTCCCTCTCTCCAACAGACAGACCTCTGCAGCCCTCTCCCTTCTCCCTCTCTCCAGCTGACAGACCTCTGCAGCCCTCTCCCTTCTCCCTCTCTCCAGCTGAGAGACCTCTGCAGCCCTCTCCCTTCTCCCTCTCTCCAACAGACAGACCTCTGCAGCCCTCTCCCTTCTCCCTCTCTCCAGCTGACAGAACTCTGCAGCCCTCTCCCTACTGTCTCCATCCTTCCTTCCCACCATTTCAACATTACTCCATGTCCATCTTCTTCCCCTTCTTCACATCAAAGTCTGTCTTTGTTTTCTGAATGCTAAATGTGCGGGATGAACACCCATGAGAGGTCCTCTTCTGTAAAACACTTCATTTCTTTGATATGGTCACAAAATAATTTAGGGGATCACAATGAACAGGAGCGTTTACTGTATGCGGTTAGACCATGGTTCACACACACCACAACATTCTCTGTCTCCCTGACCATTACCATCATATTTGGATGACCAGCGGACCCAAACTGCTCTCCCCCCATTAGGTCTCCCTACCATTTCAATCAGATGAAAGGTTCTGTGAGAGTAGTCCAGACCAGCCAAGCAGCCCAGTTGGCTCCCCTATAACCAGGAAGTTAGTCCAGACCAGCCAAGCAGCCCAGTTGGCTCCCCTATAACCAGGAAGTTAGTCCAGACCAGCCAACCAGCCCTGTTAGCTCCCCTATAACCAGGAAGTTAGTCCAGACCAGCCAAGCAGCCCAGTTGGCTCCCCTATAACCAGGGAGTTAGTCCAGACCAGCCAAGCAGACCAGTTGGCTCCCCTATAACCAGGGAGTCCAGACCAGCCAAGCAGCCCAGTTGGCTCCCCTATAACCAGGAAGTTAGTCCAGACCAGCCAACCAGCCCTGTTAGCTCCCCTATAACCAGGAAGTTAGTCCAGACCAGCCAAGCAGCCCAGTTGGCTCCCCTATAACCAGGAAGTTAGTCCAGACCAGCCAAGCAGCCCAGTTGGCTCCCCTATAACCAGGAAGTTAGTCCAGACCAGCCAACCAGCCCTGTTAGCTCCCCTATAACCAGGAAGCTAGTCCAGACCAGCCAAGCAGCCCAGTTGGCTCCCCTATAACCAGGAAGTTAGTCCAGACCAGCCAAGCATCCCAGTTGGCTCCCCTATAACCAGGAAGTTAGTCCAGACCAGCCAACCATCCCAGTTGGCTCCTCTATAACCAGGAGGTTAGTTAATCTACAACCAGGAAGTTAGTTAATCTATAACCAGGACGTTAGTTAATCTATAACCAGGAAGTTAGTTAATCTATAACCAGGAAAGGGAGGAGGAAATATTCAGGAAGAAACTGATAGAGCTAAAGTCCAGTATATCCAACACAAATACTCAGTTCAGCAAAAGGTGTCTCATGAACCACGTTTTTTAGTGCAAGAACTTACTAAAACGTTTTAAAACTTGTTGAAGAATGCACCAAATGATTTCAGAACATCTTAGAACATCTCTAGAGGGCAGCAAGCAGGCAAAGCTTTCTTTTTGTGACCTAAACAAAACATTAAACTAAAACCTACAGTATTGCGCAGAACGATTTTTTAAAAGTTGGAAGTTGGAGAGAAAAGTACACCTCATGTTTTTTCTTCTTCTTGGCAGAAAGAAAGCTTGAAAATTCCACTTTGATTAATATACAGCCTAATCTCCATACGGTTTTCTCCATACGAGTTTTCATCACTAGGTGGTAAATGCATATTATTATTATAATTTCATACATCACATATGTTAATGACAAGACAGGGTCAATCACTCAATGTCCATGTTAATAGTAAATAGTGATTATTCATTTAAACATCCCACTAGCTGCATATTATATGAAGTACTTTGCCCTCTTAACACGGCAAAAAGAAAAATACAATATCATTCCTTTGCTGTCCATCCAACACGCATTGAATTTAAAACATGCATGAATTGAAATCCACACTGAATGTGTAGAATGTACTCAACTACTCTTCAAGAGAGTGCTCTAAATAGACTTGAATCTAACTTTTGATTACAGCAAAAGACAAAAACATGTGTCAAAACACTTTTAAGAGCCTTTTCATTAACTTCCATTTTGCTCCAAGAGTGGCTTTCTATTTCTAGCAGGAACATGACTTGACACACTGTAAGTCACTGCCTGCTTCAGTCTGACGATGGAAAGGACTGAATGCTGAGTTTCACACATTCTTGATAGCTTGCAATGTGGTTGAATAATATGTAAATTATATGAGTGTATGTGTGTGCATGTGTATGTGCATGTGTGTGTCCGTGCATGTGTGTAACCACACCCTCATAAAATATGTAGAAAAGAGGATTATAATCACACACACACACACACACACACACACACACACACACACACACACACACACACACACACACACACACACACACACACACACACACACACACACACACACACACACACACACACACACACACCTCAGCTTTAATTGAAGCCACAACACTCTCATATCCATGTATTACAGCCTAAGTAATAGTGGTCCTGGCTAAAAGCATATGGAATTGGTAAAGTACACTTATATTAGCTTGTCCTTTGTAAGGGATATCTGGAGAAGGGGAATTAGGCCCAGGCTTTAGCCTTGACAGGCCATTATAATAATCCAAGCTACTTAGGATAACAGTGAGATACTAAATACATTAAATCCACTTCCTGCTCCAGCTAGGCTAGCACACCAAGAAAACTAATGAATAATGCGGCCGTGCACATTCTCTATTATTATGGAAATCAGACAGAGACCATTTATTTTGATTAAGAGTCATAAAACACATGTCCCTGGGAAAATGTGTAAAGTCACTAAGACACACAAGGCATGGACATGCATAAACACACACACACACACACACACACACATACACACATACACACGCTCATTCAGACACACTCACACATTCTAAGAGTAGCAGGCTGATGTGTTTGTACAGGGTCCTTAGCCTACAGGGACAGCTGACACATACACATTCCTGTCCTCATAGCCAGGGCTAGACACAGGTGTATACAAAGAGGGGGGATAAAAAAGAACGTTCAGGTCTGTTTTTCACTCTTCTCTTGTCATTTTCTCTCTTTTAGGGTGTCTTTACACTACACTACTTTACAGCACATACTAGTCCCAGGAAATGTATTATTGTTGCAGTAGAAGTATTCTGTTTTCTTACTCTCTCTTCTCTTCTTCTCTTCTTCTTTTCTTTTCTTTTTTAATTCTTGTCCTCTTGACCATTTCTCATTTTTATATTCTCTTATTTTCTGTTCTATTCCATTTCTCTGTGGACCGATTACTATACATATAGTTTCCCTGTCCATCACTGGAGATTATAATCACTGCATTATCAATGGCAGAGACAGTGTTGATGTCAACAGATCCACACACACACAGACGCACACACACACGCACACACACACACACTCTAATTTATGCACACAAACACACACACACACGGACAAAAACACAAACAAGATGGCGGACAGAACATAGCTATGTAGACCACCTCAAGATAAAAACGTAATATTCAATATTGATAACTTAGACTAAATATTAGCACTACACAATCTGGTGGGTAATAACCTTCAATCTGGATAACAACAGAAAACAAATCATAAGACTAGAGAAATTTATCAACAAATATTATGAAAACAAGCAACACCCAAACATGACGGAGAGTAAGACAGGAAAACCTATCTCAACATGACGGAGAGTAAGACAGGCAAACCTATCGCAACACGACGGAGAGTAAGACAGGGGAACCTATCTCAAAACGAAAATGTGACTCTTCTACAGACACAGACGATTTAATATTTTCACCACCGGGAATGGTAAAGGTAGAAACCCATCTGTTAATAACTTCATTGGGATAGGGGGCAGTATTTTCACTTCCGGATGAAAAGCGTGCCCAAAGTAAACTGCCTGTTTCTCAGGCCCAGAAGCTAGGATATGCATATATCAGCTTACCACTGTTTTCAATGGCTAGTACTATAATTAGAAGCCCAAGTCCTCCTAAATTGCAGTTCCTAGGGCTTCCACTAGATGTCAACAGTCTTTAGAAAGAGCTTCAGGCTGGTTTTTGGAAAAATGACCCAGAAAGTGTAGTTTTTCTAGGTGGCTCCCATTTTGGCTGTAGTGTTTCCAAGCGCGTGGAGGAAAGCGCGTTTTCTTTTTTATCTCCGGTAATGAACATACTATTCTCTGTCTTAAATTGTATTGTTTATTTTCATATTAGGATACCTAAGGTTTGATTATAAACGTTGTTTGACTTGTTTGGAAAAGTTTATTAGTAACGTTTGGGATTCATTTTGTATGCATTTTGATGGAGGGAAACTGAGTGGATTATTGACTGAAGCGCGCCAGCTAAACCGAGTTTTTATGGATATAAAGAAGGA